>NC_051223.1:12917209-13117209 GCF_015220715.1 Pygocentrus nattereri | reverse complement strand
CAGAACGAAACAACCTGTACATTAACCATTGTGTCGAATTCAAGAAAGCAAGCACATTTTTTACTTATCTAGACTTCCATATTGGCTAACTGTTACTACTGATCTGTTTTTGTCTAAAATAAGAGTGCTTATTTGCTGCAGTAACAGATTATCATCTTTGCCCTGAAGCACTCCATCTGTATCTAGATGCTTGCTTTTTTCCATGTACAGTCTAATATAACTGTATTGTTATAATCTAATCTAATAATGCATTTTGGCCGGTCTTGTTTTGCTTATTGAAGTGTTTATGTGAATGTGTGTACTGTAACGTTAGCTCCTTCACTGCTATGCATGGTGTAGCCTACAGTAGGTGCTTATGCAGTTATGAAAGCAACATAATTAGCCACTGACTACATAATTAGTATTTAAATCTCATGAAATATTTAGTCATCCCCTCCTGCAAATGTACAAAAGCTGAATTTAATGTTTTAATGTGTCCCACTTAAACTAGAGCGGCAGGAAAGCTAGCAGTGGCGCTAAATGTAGAATAGTGCTCTGCTGCCCTCTACAGGCCGTGCTCTACAATTGCGGCTAGAACGTACTAGATTTGAGACTCAATCTTAATCTAATTTATTCCCCATTGGGGTCTGGTATTAGTCTTCCTGTATTTATACCAAACACAGCCGGGATAAACTAAAAAGATCTTTACAACCAGCAGGAGTTTTCTTCTAGCAATATTTCCAAATATTTGTTTTCCAAGCACAGGTTGTCTAATTTTCGTAGTTAAATGGACTATATGGACTGTGGTGAATTATATTTTGAAACTTGAACAATGCTACATCAAACTTCAAGAAAGCAAGAGAACTACTGGAAAATGTGGGTTTCCATGATATGGGCTCATTAAAATGAACAAATGCTTCCTACTTCTCTCATTAAGATGGTTTTTGATTATGTTCAAAATTATGTTTTCAAACAATTACCTGCATATTTTATATTAAACAAGTTATATTAAAAGTTTCAATCAGTTTTTCATTCTAAACATAGTACAGAGGTAGCATTGGTTCATGTTCTCAGTGACTTCTGGCTCAGTGCTAATGCATAAAATCCTTCTTCTGGTCTTACTGGACTTATTTATGAGCACTTTTGATACCAGGGCCATTGCTTTCTCTTTGCACATGTTTCCTCTAGGTGATGTCATTAGGAAACATAATATTGTTTTTCATAGCTATGCTGATGCCACACAATTATTCATTCAAATTCCTTCTCATAATCAAGACTCTGTAGACAGATTTCTCACTGGATGTCAATTTTCTACAACTAAATCACGAAAAAATTTGTATACTATGTATTGGTAGTAAAACTCACTACCAAAGCGGCTTTATGAGAAGATCTTCACATACCAAATCTGAAGTACAAAACCTTGGTGTTATCTTAGACCCTGAGATCTGTTTAAGTTAAGTGATACTTTTTTAATCCCACAAACAGTAAATTCCACCTCCGCATTTAACCCATCAGTGAAGTGAAACACCACATACACACTAGTGAATACACACAGTGTATTGGAGCGGTGGGCAGCCCTATCCATGGCATCTGGGAAACAATTGGGGGTTAAGTGTCTTGCTCAGGGACACCTCAGTCATGTACTGTCGGTGCTGGGGATTGAACCGGCAACCTTCTGGTCACAGGGCCAGTTCCCTAATCTCCAGCCCACGACTGCACCTGTGTTTTATCCCACATGTAAGCACAATCACTAAAGTAGCTCTGTATTGTTTGAGAAATATCGCTAAAGATCAACCTTTTCTACCCCAGAGCTACGCAGAGAAAATTGTTCATGCAGTTGTTACTGCCATGCTCTTCTTACTGGTACATACTCAGTACATACTCTACAACTCGTACAAAAGGAGGCAGCATGCATTTTAACCAAAAAAAAAAAATCATATTCACATTTTGAAATAACTATCATTCAGGGTAGATTTTTAAAGTTCTGCTGCTAGTTTTTGCGGCTATAAATTATAAATGACCTCACATCTGTGTGTCTGTGTGTTTATGGTAATGATCAGTGGTTCACATTTCAGGATGGACCTGTTTGAGTGACGCACATAACTCTGTCCAAAAAAGTGCGGGTTAATAGAACTGTAGCAGTGGTCACACACGAGAGGTGCCGTATGTTTTATTTCTACCAAATAAATATAAAGTAATCTTTAAAATGACAACTTTACCTGAGAAGGAAAAACCTACATTTCTTTTAAAGTCAATGGAACCAGACTTTTTTTTTTTAAGTAGCTGCTCCGCTCGCTACAGCACTCACTAGCAGTAATGCCCGCCTTCTGCTGCCCAAAACTTGTAGAAGAAAGTAAATATATGTATGTTTTCTCTTTTTTAGTGAAATACATCTTTCTACTTTCTAAAATAAAAAAAAATATTCTGGGTAAGTGACTAGAGACTATTTTAACGTTTTTAGCCGTTCAGCGCCAGTTACTCCCATTCATTGAGGCAGGCGCCCTCTGCTGTTCAGCAGTCCTGTTTTTGATGTAATGTGGGATATAGGGACTGGCCAGGCTCCTCATAAACCTAGCTTTGATATTGCAAACCGCTTGTGTAGAATGACCCAACCCTATGTGATGCCACTGGTCTTGACCGTTGCCTGCAGGATTTTGGGTAGGTAAAATGGCGCTGGCTGTCAAAAGTAATTTTGAGCCATTTGTTTTGGTCCATTCATCATGAAATGTACACACACTGTAAAAAACAACAAGCACTTTCATATTATGCCAAAAACTGAAAAAATGACAAATAGAACAACATGGTTTTGTTCTGACAACAGAAAATTTTAAATATATCTCTTAAACTTTGTGTTCATTTAAAACTCTATGTCTCTTGGTATTTATCTTTTTCATTTGATATTTGTCATTTTCCTACATTATTTTGATTTAACAATCATAATTTTTTGTGTTATTGTTAAGCTTTATCATCTGTCTGTAAAGCACCTTGAGCTGTCATTGCCATGAAAAGTGCTATATACACACACTAGGCCTAAGCTGTTTATCCTCTTGAGTTGTTGGGTGCTTGAGCTTATCCCAGCAGTCATTGGGGGAAAAGGCAGGAAACACCCTGGAAAAGTTGCCAGTACAAGTATGATGTAGCTAAAGATTATTATTAATAGTAGTAGTCATAGTAGTAGTAGTATTTCTTATTGTTATTTTTGTTATTAAAACATGATTCTTTTACTGTAATGTGTTTTTGTCATTGAATCTGAAGTTTTTGTTATTAATTTTTCTTCATGATCAATGAGGCACAAATAATTCTGGAAAACTATACATTATTACACTGTGCACTGTCTGCTTGATATTAGCATGTTTTTGTGTTAAGCAATCAGGCAATTTTTTGTTCATTTTTTTGTGTTTTACTTTTCTATTAAACACTAAAAATCAACTCATACTGACTTTTACTTCATAACTACTCAAACAAACTGTTAGATTGTGCACTTTTCACTTATTCTGGAATTTTCTAGCATGTGGGGGTGGGGAGTACATGAATAGTCAAGATGGAAATAGAATTGCTAGTAATACACACCACTGCTGCTAATTCTGACTGCCGTGTTTAGCACTGCAAATCCCAGCTAAATACAGATCATCACTGTGTAGGCAGTGTTGTATACAATAAGTGAATACAGATTTAGTGCACACAAACACAGATGGAGGGATAAAAAGCCTGACACAATGAATGTGGTGCTGCTGATTCAGATTTGCTTTCCTCCTGCTTCCATCTCTTCATCGGCAAACAGCTCTACAATTCTCTAGGTCTAGCTCTGCTCTACAGTGACAGCATGAACCTTTAGTATCTCCATTCACCCGTGTTTACTACTGAGAGAAAGAAGTGTATCCACCTCCTCTTTCTCACTGAAAAGCAGAGTGAAGAGTGGGTCTGATGTATAGTTTCAGAGCCACACTCTGGGGGAAATCATATTTATTACAGGCATACTTCTGAGCAGAGCTAATTTTGTCTCTTTACTCTTCCTGAGATAATGACTGCCCTCCCATCCTGCTGAAGACATCAGGGCCTCCTCCTCACCATCACCAACCCGCTCTCCTGTTCATTTGTGCCAGCTGCAACACCCTCAATTACTTTACTGTGCCACCCAGATGTATCAGCATTGAGATAGGATGGGACAGCACATTCCCACTTTTCATAAAGACTTTACCATCCAGTCTTCAAACAGAGATCCTCTTCGCTTTTATTTGGTATTTAGCTTCTTCTTCTTCTTCTTCTTTCGGCTGCTCCCTTTAGGGGTCACCGCAGCGGATCATCTGCCTCCATCTCGCCCTATCCACTGCCTCCAGACACACTACTGTCTTGTAAACCTTCCCTTTCACTCTTGCTGCTATCCTTCTGTCACACATCAGCCCTGACACCCGTCTCCACCCACTCCATCCTGCCTGCACCCTCTTCTTCACCTCTTTTCTACACTGTCCATTGCTCTGTGTGGTTGACCCAAGATATTTGAAGTCATCCACCTTTACAACCTCTACTCCTTGCATCTTCACCTTTCCACCTGCCTCCCTCTCATTCACACACATGTATTCTGTCTTGTCTCTACTGACCTTTATTCCTCTCCTCTCCAGATTCTCTTCCACCTGCTCTCTACTCTCACCACAGATTACAATGTCATCTGCAAACATCATGGTCCATGGAGCCTCCTGCCTGACCTCATCTGTCAACCTTTCCATCACCATTGCAAACAAGAAGGGGCTCGAAGCTGATGTAACCCTACCTTCACCTTGAAACCATTTGTCACTCCAACTGCACACCTCACCACTGTCTCACTATCCTCATACATGTCCTGCACCACCCTAACATACTTTTCAGCTACACCCAGCAACTTCCTCACAAAGTACCACAGTTCCTCTCTTGGCACCCTATCATATGCCTTCTCTAGATCCACAAAGACACAATGTAGCTCCTTCTGACCTTCTCTGTACTTCTCTACCAACACTCTCAATGCAAAAATTGCATCTGTGGTACTCTTTCTGGGCCTGAAACCAAACTGCAGCTCACTGATCTGAACCTCTCGCCTTAGTCTTGCTTCAACAACTCTTTCCCATACCTTCATGGTGTGGCTAATCAACTTTATACCTCTTTAGTTACTGCAGCTCTGCACATCACCCTTGTTCTTAAAAATGGGGACCAGTACACTGCTTCTCCACTCATCAGGCATCCTCTCACTCTCCAGGATTTTGTTAAACAACCGGGTTAAAATGTCCACTGCCTTCTCTCCTAAACATCTCCATAACTCCACAGGTATGTCATCTGGACCAACTGCCTTTCCATTCTTCATCCTTTTTAAAGCTGCCCTCACTTCCACCTTACTAATTGTCTGCACGTCCTGATCCACTATCTCTCCACCGTTGTCTTCCTCTCTCTCTCGTTTTCCTCATTCATTAGTTCTTCAAAGTACTCCTTCCATCTACTCAACACTCTCTGTTCACTCACTAGTACATTTCCCTCTCTATCCTTTATCAGCCTAACCTGCTGTACATCCTTTCCAGCTCTATCTCTCTGTTTAGCCAAACGATACAAGTTCTTTACTCCTTCTTTACTGTCCAGCCTCTCATACAGCCCATCATAGGCCTTAGCCTTTGCCTTTGCCACCATTCTTTTCGCTATGCGACAGAGCAGACTCTACCTGCTCAGGAGACTGAGGTCATTTGGAGTGCAGGGGCCACTCCTGAGGACCTTTTTCGACACAGTGGTGGCATCAGCCATCTTCTATGGAGTGGTCTGCTGGGGCGGCAGCATCTCCACTGCAGACAGGAAGAAACTGGACAAACTGATCCGGAGGGCCGGCTTGGTCCTAGGGACTCCTCTAGACCCAGTGCAGGCGGTGGGAGAAAGGAGGATGCTGAACAAGCTAGCATCCATGCTGGAGAACGACTCCCACCCCTTGCGTGAGACTCTGGCAGCACTGGGCTGTTCCTTTAGTGACCGGCTCCTTCACCCCAAGTGTGTGAAGGAGCGCTATCGCAGGTCCTTCCTTCCTGCTGCTGTGAGACTGTACAACCAGCACTGCTCCCAGTAGACCACATACAATACAATATACACTTACATTCAGAATGCGAACATTTTTCATTGTGCAATAGGCTAAGTGCAATACAGATTTATATGCAACTCTTATTTTATTTTATTATTATCCTTATTTTGTTGTAAATAGTCTAGAGATTTAGATTTAATTTTTATTATTTATAATGTTGATAATGTTTATACTGTTTCCTGTTTCTACTATTGAGTGCCTTACTCCTGTTACTCTGCTGCTGCTGTAATACTGTGAATTTCCCCGCTGTGGGACTAATAAAGGATTATCTTATCTTATCTTATCTTATCTTATCTTATCTTATCTTATCTTATCTTAGCTTCACAGTACTCCTGCCTACTTCCTTCATCTCTCTGGTTATCCCACTTTTTCTTAGCTGCCTTCTTCTTCTGAATACTCTCCTGCACTTCCTCATTCCACCACCGACTTTCCTTGTCTTCTTTCCTCTGACCAGACAAAACATCCAACACATATTTGCCAGTTTCTCTGACCACCATAGCTGTAGTTTCCCCGTCCTCAGATAGCTCCTAACTGCCCCCAAGGGCCTGTTGCAATTTTTCCCTGAACTGCCTGTAACCATCCTCCTCCTTCACCTTCCACCATCTAATCTTTGGCTCTGTCTTCACTCTCTTCCTCTTCTTTGTTTCTAATCTCATTCTACAGACAACCACCCTATGCTGCCTTGCTACACTTTCCCCTGGTACCACTTTACAATCTCCAATCTCCTTTAGGTGGCATCTCCTGCTAAGGAGATCCACCTGTGTGCAATTTGGTATTTAGCTTATTAAAGCTAATTAAACTACTAAGGCTAAGGGTCCTTTACCATCTGCAGGAAGCTTCTGCAGATGTTCTACCAGACCATGGTTGCCAGCTGTTTTCTATGCTTTGGTGTGCTGGGGAGGAAGCATAAAAACGAGAGACGAGATGCGACTGGTCAAGCTGGTCAGGCAAGCGGGGTCAGTGGTCGGTGTGGAACTGGACTCTGTGGTCAAGGTGGCTGAAACAAGGACATTACACAAACTGCTCTCCATTATGGAGGAGGATGGCCACCCACTGCACACCATCATCATGGACAGGAGGAGCAGGTTTAGTGGCAGGTTACTGTCACAGAGCTGCTCAACCGACAGATTCAGGAGACCCTTTGTCCCCAGAGCCATCAGGCTCTTCAACTCTTCCCAGGGGGACCAGCAGAGAAGAGGAGGACTGAATCTGAATCTCATGCTTATCCTGTGTTTATCAATTCATCTGCACGTATAGACAGTGTGCTGCACATATTGCACTTTCTGTGTAGCTCATCTTGAACACCTGGACATTAGATACTTTACTGGGTACAATATATGCCATATTTATTTATTCATTCTGTGGTCATTATATGCCGTCATCTGTAAATTTTGGTTCAGTCATTATTGCACTGAATCTCTCATCTCAGGTTATAGATATTATCACAGTCTGTGGTATTTTTTATTTTTTTCCTATTTGTATATATAACTGTAGATAGGATCTGGTCTATTTATTCGTCTTATATGTCTACACCCATTTGTGGTTACTGTATAGTGTTGTGTGTCTGTGTGACGCCCACAAAAGTGTGGTCACATTTTTGTTTGTTAATGTTTTTATATACTTTCTTTATTTTCTTTATTTTTCTAAAATGTGTTGATTGTGTTTTTATTTGGAAGAAAATGTAATCATGTTTTTATTATTTACATAGGGATTTTTGCCACTTATGTGCTGCAGATCCTTACTTTAAAAACTTACGTACTGTCCACCATACTTGGCATTGGTTCAGAAGCGCTGCAGTGTATGCAGGGTAGTGTCACTGCGAGCGACAGAGCGCGTCACTCAGGTAAAGTTTTTTGTGCTATCAGCTTCTAAATCAACAAAAAGCGGTAAGTGGCTGAAATATCGTGGCTTCTTCTGGTTGCTTCGTCTGCGCAGAGTGTGGCATGTTTAGCCTAACGCCCTTTTCCACCTCTAGTGATAGCTATAGTATTTGTACTAAGTGCCAGCTAGTTAGCTGTTTGGTGGAGAAGGTCGACCAGTTAGAAGTGCGTATCCGGGGATTATTAAGGGATAGGCAGCCAGAGGCAACATTAGCAGCCCCGGGTACCCTAGGGAGAGTTAGCACCCTCTTGACTCCGGCGTCAGAGCCCTCACAGCGGGGCGAATGGGTGACGACTCGGCAGTCTAGCCGGAAAGCTATGAAATGCTAACGCTGATGCCAAAGCTAGCCCACCAGAACACCACGCTCCTCCGATTGGCGTGTCAAACAGGAGCCTCAGTGGAGCCTGTTAAAAGCACGCTGGTCATAGGAGACTCGATTGTTCGACACGTGAAGTTACTCCTTTAGGGGCGCCAGTGGTTACAGTTAGATTTTTATCGGGAGCCAGAGCGCCAGACATTAGTGGCAACCTTAGATTAGCTGATAAGAGATATTCGAGGATAGTCATTCATGTAGGGGCCAATGATATCCGTCTGCGGCAGTCTGAGGTAACTAAGGCTAATATTAAAGAGGTGATTAAACAGGCCCAGACGATGTCCGATGCCGTAATCTGCTCTGGCCCCATCCCAATGCGGCGCGGCGCTGAAGCAGGCTTACGGCGTTAAACTGCTGGATGTCCAAGTGGTGTTCCGAAAATCAAGTGGGCTTTATAGACAATTGGTTACGTTTTGAGGGCAAGCCTGGTCTTATAGGTAGGGATGGTGTCCACCCCACGCGGGAGGGTGCTGCCTTACTTTCGTGCAGCATAGCTCACAGTCTTTTAGTTAGTCGGCAGAGTAGTGTAAACAGCTGCTGACAATCCAGAGCCGGGACCAGGCCGCAGACAGACAAGCTAAACCGACCGTCTGCGATCCGCCTTGAGGCGTCACCCAAGATCAACCTTATTGAGACTGTGTCTTTGCCCCGAATTAAAACTAAATTTAATCACAGAAAAACTCAATCAGTCCGCTTAAATAACCTAATCAACATATATCCATGTTCTGATGATAGCACTAAAAACTTGGACTACTTAATATAAGATCACTAAACTCTAAAGCAGTCGTTGTAAATGAAATTATAAGTGATCATAAATTTCACTTTTTTTGTCTTACTGAAGTTACTGAAGACCAGATGAATATTTAACTTTAAATGAAGCCACGCCTGTAGGCTATAATTATGCACATAGGCCAAGATTATCAGGCAAGGGAGGTGGAGTCTGTATAATATACCAAAATACTCTCAATATTAGTCAGAAACAATGCGACACTTACTTCCTTTGAGGTCCTCTCTATTCACATTACAAATCCGGTCACAAAAAAGAAGGCGTTTTCATTATTTAACATTTACAGACCACCAGGACCATACTCTGAATTTATAAAAGAATTTAGTGACTTCGCTGCAAACCTGGCTGTGTGCAACGATAAAGTAATAATTGTAGGGGATTTTAATATTCACTTTGAGAAGGTAGATGACCCATTAAAAAGGGCATTTACCTCAATCCTAGACTCTGTTGACAGGGACGGCCCTATCATGGTTCAGATCTTACCTATCAGAACGTTATCAGTTTGTTAGGGTAAAAAAATTTTCCTCCACTTATTCAAAAGTGAGATTTGGAATTCCGCAGGGGTCTATATTAGGACCATTACTATTTACACTATACATGTTACCGTTAGGCACAGTTATAAGTAACCATGGCGTAAACTTTCATTGTTATGCAGACGATACTCAACTGTACATATCAGCCAAGCCTGATGACCAATACAGGTTAAAGAAAATGGAGGACTGTGTAAAAGACGTGAAAGGCTGGATGTCACGCAACTTCCAACAGTAACAAAACAGAGGTTCTCCTTCTGGGTCCAAAATTAGCAAGAAGTAAATTACCAGATTTAATCTTAAATCTCGCTGACTTTCCAGCCACACCTGGATCAGCAGCAAAAAATCTTGGCGTTATATTAGATTCAGATTTATCATTCGATCAACACATAGGCAGCATCACTAGAACAGCTTTTCTACATCTTCGCAACATTGCCAAGATCAGAAATGCCCTATCCCTGCGTGATGCGGAAACACTAGTACATGCCTTTATAACTTCTAGGCTAGTCTACTGTAATGCACTACTGTCAGGATGCACGAGCAGGAGTTTAAACAAACTCCAACTAGTCCAAAACGCTGCAGCCAGGGTCCTCACTAAAAATAGAAAATTTGATCATATCAGTCCAGTGCTAACATCACTTCATTGGCTACCTATTAAATTCCGTATTGATTATAAAATCCTTTTACTGACTTCTAAAGCCCTACATAGTCTTGCTCCTGAGTACCTGCAAGACCTTATTTCTCATTATGAGCCATCACAACCACTCAGATCACAGAGTGCTGGCTTATTAATAGTCCCCAGAATTCAGAAGGTTCCGGCTGGGGGAAGAGCTTTTTCTTATAGAGCCCTCAAACTCTGGAATGATCTTCCAGAAACTGTTCGGGACTCAGACACAGTCTCAATCTTTAAGACTAGGCTGAAAACTCACTTGTTCAGTTTAGCTTTTGGTAGGTAATGTTCCCCCTTAGATAAAGGCAGCAGATCCAGGGGTCCTTGGACACAGGGAATTATAGTAAACTGAGACACTGGTCGCTGCTCGCACGCGGTCACTCAAGTTTGTGGACGGTGGAGCGGAGGGATGCCGAAATGTTTCAGAGTGCTGCCGTGTCTGTGTCCTTCTGGTTCTCTCCTTTTAGTTAAGCTGTCTTAGTCAGATCTGCGGGAGTCATTAGCCACACTCTGTAAATGTTTACATTCCCTGTTCATGTACAAACGGATAGAACAAAACTAATTCCATTTACCTGCTTTCTTTCCAAGTATACAATCACCCATATGTCCAGCTGGACACTGAAGGACGACCGACTGTCGAGCCCTCCTGCTACCCACTTCAGACCAGCTGCCACCACCTGCATTGGACGAGCTGCCCACCCTACGCTGATGTTCTCATAGACTCCTAGTTATTCCTAATACCAATATTACTGCTATTAATATTAGTAATATAATCACTTGTAGGTAGTTTGACCAGAGGAGGATGGGTCCCCCCTGTGAGCCTGGTTCCTCCCAAGGTTTCTTCCTCAGTTCTGAGGGACTTTTTCCTTGCCACTGTTGCCCCTGGCTTGCCCACCAGGGGGTTTCTGTACATTCTTACAGTCCTTAAAACTTTGCCTTTTCCGAAATTCTGTAAAGCTGCTTTGTGACAACATCCGTTGTAAAAAGCGCTATACAAATAAATTTGATTTGATTTGATTTACTTATTCAGCGACAGTATGTGTTACGTGGCGACTGTGTTTACTTGCGCGGCTGAAGTTCTCTCATAGCTGCAGAGAACTTCGAAGCAGTGAAAGCTGACGCCTTTGTCTGATCCTTTTGTCCTGTTTTCAGGTTAGTAATGTGAAATAACACTTCAAAAACCCCATAAAACCCACACAAAGTGTAAGGCAACCTGGTTATATGTGATAAAGTTTGATAAAATAATCGTTACGTTGAGATGTAAGCTCCTGTTTTGAGGTTAGAACACCGAGGGTAACTGGTTAAAGCTAGCAGCACATGTCTTGGTAAACTAGACCACACGCATCTCCCATTAAAGTTTAACATATTTCTTGTTGTTTTATTAACACCATCTAAAAACAAGATCTATCTGAATTGGAATAATATGGTTGTTTGTTAGCAGTTAGTTAAATTTTATACAGCATTTACGGTTTATTCAGAATGTTCTGTGTATATATTGTTCAAACTACTTTTGGATGCATCTGCAGTGTTTGAATTGAGCCTATACATATTTACATACTATGTTTGAGTACGGATGGTACAATTCATAAGAGTATTTAGTTAAAAGAATTGCCCTTTAGCAAGTAAATGCACGGCGTTAAATAAGTAAATGTAAAAGAGGAAGGAAGAAAGAAAATGCTTAAAAATGGAAAATGTCATGTATTTTATGTTTTATGTTGAGAACGGCATTATTTTTGTATTTTAAAAAAATGGTCTATGGAAAAGATTAAGTGAATTAAAAGGAAAGTGACATATGCACATGATTTAAAAAAATGTTTCAATAAATATAGCTGCAGAGAACTCCGAAGCAGTGAAAGCTGATGCCTTTGTCTGATCCCTTTGTCCTGTTTTCAGGAAAAATAACTGTTATTGTGGTGCCATTGTGGTGCCGTCGTGGTACCCGTAACATCTGCTAACTTCCCTTCGGAATCAATAAAGTATCTATCTGTCTGTCTCTGTCTGTCTGTCTATCTAAATTGTAAATACTGTTTGACCAGAGGAGGATGGGTCTCCCCTTGTGAGTCTTGGTTCCTCCCAAGGTTTCTTCCTCCACACTGAGAGAGTTTTTCCTTGCCACTGGCTTGCTCACTGGGGGATATGTTATAACTATGTTGAATATTATTGTGTGTTTCACCATGGTCACTGTGTACTATTGTGTTTCACCATGTTCGCTGTTTACTATTTTGTGTTGCACTACGTTCGCTGTCTGTTCTGCTCTCACTGTTCAACCTGAACCTGATCATTTTTTTCATTTTCTGTTCTTCATAAATCCAGTCTAAACAAATTCCTAAATCTTTCCTTCCTCCGAGTTACTGACTGTCCACCGGTCCGGCCCAATACTGATGGATGTCCCACCCTCAAGTCCCCCTGTCCCCCTGATTGACCAGACTGATGGAAGTTTCTGGAACGCAGCTTCTCCACTACAGATCACATCCAAATCTATATGAACTCTAATTGTTTCCACTGTTGATTATACACACCTGAATATATTAGAACTGCGTGGATGTAAAATTGACTTTTCAATGTTTAACTTATAAGTTGTCTGACCAGTGGTAGGATGGTCCCCCCTTTAGATGTGAGTCTTGGTCCTCCCGAGGTTTCTTCCTCCTCCAGCTCTGAGGGAGTTTTTCCTTGCCTCAGCGCTCACGGGGGTTCTGTATATTCTGTATATTCTGTATATTATGTTCAGTGTTTTGTCTGATTCTCTGTGCTGTGATTCCCATTTTTGTAAAGCTGCTTTGTGACAACATCAGTTGTAAAAAGCGCTATATAAATAAATTTGATTTGATTTGATTTGATTTGAACGCAGCTAAGCAGGCAGATAAACTCCTCGACAAATGACAGGCGTATGGTCTTTTTTATTGAGACACTTTCCTTCGAATGACGACAGAGTGAAACTGTAACAAATTATAAAACACTTTCAGATGCTTGCTTGAAGTGTGAATATTGCACATTCAAATACTTTCTGAACATATGGAAATTAAACATGAGCTGCATGTAGCATATAAACCAGAACACTTGAATAGGTATAGTGTAATTAATCCCCTTAACACACTGGAGAAATCCACAAGCAATGCAGCTACATAGATACAATGCAGAACAAGGTGCAAAGATGCAAATTCCCAATCACGCAGCACCATGGTGCAACCACGCCATCAATGTAAACACAATTAAATGTCATCATCTTAAACATTTCTAATCCAAAAATAATAATATTGCATGAGGAGGTGCTAATAAGTAATATTACTTACAGATAATGCTTTCCGTAAAGCAACGAAAATGGATGGATACAGATTTAGGCACACTTCGAACATGTGTACGTCTATCCAGCACAACTGACTATCAAACATCCATTTCCTGCTTGCTGGCTCACTGGCATTTCCATTGGCTATTGCAACACATTAAATGAACACCAAGACAACAGCACCCTCTGCTGGCGAGAAGTAACATCCGCCAGAACACTGTCTATTGTTCTGTGTTTCACCAGATTTGCTGTCTACTATTATTTTGTTTCCCCATGTTTGCTGTCTACTATTGTGCATTTAACCAAGTTCGCTGTCTACTATTGTTTCACTGCGGTCGCTGTCTACTATTTTGTGTTTCCCCATGTTCGCTGTCTACTGTTGTGTGCTTCACCACGTTCTGTTTCACGTTTGCTGTCTATTGTTCCGTAAGTGTTTCTCCACGTTCGCTATCAACTATTGTCTGTTTCACCACGTTCACTGTCTACTGTTCTCTGTGTGTTTCACCACGGTCGCTGTATACTATTGTATTGTATGGTCGCTGTCTTCTGTTCTGCGTTTCACCACGTTCGCTTTCTACTGTTTTGTTTTGCCACGTTTGCTATTCACCATTTTGTTTCACCAGGTTCGCTGTCTACTGTTCTGTGTGCGTTTCACCATAATGGCTGTCTACTATTTTGTGTTTCACCACGTTGGGTGTCTACTATTTTGTGCTTCACAATGTTCGCTGTCTACTATTCTGTGTGTTTCATCACATTCGCGGTCTACTATTGTGTTTCACCACTGTCGCTGTCTACTGTTCTGTCAGTTTTTATCCACAGTCGCTGTGTGGTGTGTGCTTCACCACGGTCGCTGTCTACTGTTCTGTCAGTCTCTACACAGTGTACTATTGTGTATTTCACCACATTTGCCGTCTTCTGTTCTGTGTGTTTCACCATGTTCGATGTCTACTATTGTTTCACCATGTTTGCTGTCTAGTATTGTGTTTCACCAAGTTCACAGTCTACTATTTTTTCACCATGTTCACTGTCTTCTGTTGTGTGTTTCACCACTTTCGCTGTCTACTGCTCTGTCAGTGTTTCATCAAGTTAGCTGTCTACTATTGTGTGTTTTACCATGTCCGCTACCTACTATGTGTTTCACCATGTTGACTGTACCACGTTGGCTGGCTACTGCTCTGTGTTTCTCCATGTTGGCTGTCTACTTTAAATTACATTAAATTACATTAAATGAACACCAAGACAACAGCACCCTCTGCTGGCGAGAAGTAACATCCGCCAGAACACTGTCTATTGTTCTGTGTTTCACCAGATTCGCTGTCTACTATTATTTTGTTTCCCCATGTTTGCTGTCTACTATTCTGCATTTAACCAAGTTCGTTGTCTACTATTGTTTCACTGCGGTCGCTGTCTACTATTTTGTGTTTCTCCATGTTTGCTGTCCATGTTGTGTTTCACCACGTTCATTGTCTACCGTTCTGTGTTTCACCATGTTTGCTGTCTATTTTGTGTTTCACTACAATTGCTGTTTACTGTTCTGTGAGTGTTTCACCACAGTCGCTGTCTACTGTTGTGTGTTTCACAACATTGGCTGTGTATTATTGCGTGCTTCACCATGTTGGCTGTCTACTATTGTGTGCATCACCATGTTGGCTGGCTACTGTTCTGTGTGTGTTTCACCATGGTCGCTGTCTACTGTTCTGTGTGTGTTTCACCATGTTGACTGTCTACTATTGTGTGATTCACCACGTTGGCTGGCTACTGTTCTGTGTTTCTCCATGTTGGCTGTCTACTATGGTGTGCTTGACCACGTTGGTTGGCTACTGTTGTGTGAGTGTTTCTCCGTGTTTGCTGTCTACCGTTCTGTGTTTCACCACGGTCGCGGTCGTTGTGTGTTTCACAACATTTGGCTGTGTATTATTGCATGCTTCACCATGTTGGCTGTCTACTATTGTGTGTTTCACCATGGTCGCTGTCTACTGTTCTGTTTGTGTTTCACCATGGTCGTGTCTACTAATGTATGTTCAACCCGGTCTCACTCCCTATGCGTATGAAATCGTACGCAAAACTAAACACTGGGATGCTTACTCATGCGTACGCAGAGAGCTGCGTACAAATGTTACGCCGCTATCAAATACATGTAAATACTCGCCGATTCCCGACAAAATCGATCCCTAGGCTATATTTAGGTGTCCAAACTGATCGTAGTATCTACTCTGTACAGTATATTAACGCAAACGCTAAAAAAAGATGAGACATGTGACGTTTTACGAGTTGAGAGAGAGAGACATAGAGAGAGATACACTTACTGAGCGAATGCCCAGAATACAGTGGGATTCGGTCAGAATTCTTCACTAAAAAGACCAACATAATCGCTTTATTAAAACCCTTCCTGAGCAATGATGTCTGAGGTAAATATAAGCGTGCTATACACTGGAGCACAGTATGTTCAGGCCTGCCACAGAGTAAGGGACGGAGATACACACCAATGAGCACACACGTTATTATTAATTAATAATAATAATAGTATTAATATTAGTAATTAATATATTATTAATAATTCTGTTATTAATTAATAAACTACGAGAGTTTAATAGTTTCATAGTTTAGGGTTTGTTCGGTTTGTTTTTGGCTACTTTTTTCTGATGTGTGGAGACAAACGTAATTTTCACCTAAACGTATTCCTTCTTTTATTCTCTGTTTCTGGTTCTTCTCAGGTTCTGATATGCCTAAATGAACTGATTAGTATCCAAGCTCAAATAATGATGGATTTTACATCTTCAGAAGTGATGTGCGAGGTTGCCAATTTAACAAAGGAATTTACTTTTAGTCATTCTTGTTCGTTTTAGTTAACCTCACTTGTAACAGGAATTCATTCATAATAGACCACGTATGGAAACATCCCAATATATGTATGTATTTAGTTAACAAGAATGTGCTCAGACAAAGACTCTTACTGTGAAGTTCTGGTTGCATTGGTAAGGTTGCTATCCAATTTGAGCACGATTGCGACCATCGATATCAAGGTTTTGAAGCAAAGATCGTTTAAGGGAGGGTCTAAGTTAGGGCACTACATTTCATACAGCCTCATTTATGAAAGCTAATGCATTGAAGTGAAAGTGAGCGCCCCCCATCTTTCGGACTGTGTGCACTTCCGCCCGATCCTCTGGACACGGAACCACAGCTCGCTTTTCCCTCCACACGGTGAGTGTGTAAGCAGTCCGGTGCTTAACTTGACTTCGTTTTAATAACAGACACATGCAATTCTGAATACATTAACAGTTTTTTTTCATTAATATAAACTTAAATAAAATGCAATATTAAGTAGGAGCTCGGTTTAACATCCCAAGATTATAAGACAAATGTGCACAGAGCTGGTCATGCTGCTAGCTAAACTAGTAAACTAGCATAGATTAGCTAGCATGCCTTTAATAAACTTGAGATTTTAATCACTCTTCCTTTTGTAAGTATCGCAATTTCTATAAAATTATGTTGCCCTGTGCACCATGTAGTTTACTTTTGACATGCTAAGAATGCGTGTCGGTGTTTAACAGGTGAAAATGTTCTTTGCTAGCTAGCATTAGAGCTGGCCTAATTAGAGCATGTGCCTAATATGTATACCTAAATAATCCACAGGTCTACACTAACATTACTCAAACTGTATGTCCATTAATGAATGATATAGAAATGACATTACAGCTAGAGCTGGTTGATATGTGAATTGGGAAAACATGAGTAAGAAGTTTTCATGATACGTGGTAGTATTTAATAAATGAGTTAAAATATTTTCAGAGTATAAACGCACAATGATATTTTTTTTAAACATTTCACACACTGTGCTCTACCAAATCTAGTTGGAGAGGCCTAATTACTTTTATTACTGACAGTATCTGCAATATGCTCCGAAAAATTATATGGTAACATTAAATGTTTTGACATCTTTTTTTTTTCTTTTCACAGACCTTTCAGATCCCTCCTCACATCCATCTATCTCTCTAACCTTTATAGCGACCCAACGGCACTTTTAAGAGCAACTCGTCTGTCTGTCTATCCATACATCCGTTTATAATCTGATTATAGATAATCAATTTGTCTATCTACCTATCTATTTGTCTATCTATATATCTATCTGTCTATCTCTCTATCTACTTACCTACCTACCTCTCTGTCGTTCTATCTTTTTGGCTTTCTTTCTGGCTGTTCATCTGTCTGTCTGACTGACTGGATACCATGCCAGGTTCAATCCAAAAGACCTGCCAGTCATGCAAGGCACAAATAAATGTTGGCTGTAAACACTGCAAGCTGTGTGGGGCTTCTCAGCCCCAGAAAGTGAAATTGCAGCAGGCCAAAGACAAAACATCAAAGGAATGGGCCCAAAAAATGTTGAATGGAAGAAACACCTCAAAGCTGATAAATTCCACCAATCTTCTAGTAAGTTAACTAATAATAACTAATCACATGGACTGTTTACATACATGGGTTTTGTAATACTACTAATATGTACTTATTGTTAACTTATTGTCTATCTATACAATATATGGCTTACACTTTTTGAATTGAATTACTGAAATAAATCTGTCTGACTGATCTAATCTAAATCTGTCTGACTGATCTAATCTAAATCTAATAGATGATATTCTAATTTATTGAGATGCACCTGTACATTACGAACACTGGATATCTGGTAGGTTTACAGCAAAAAGGTTGGCCCTGAGTACTAGAACCACTGCATTATAGGACATTGCTTTAATTAATCTAAATATATGACTACATACATTAACAAAGCTGGTCATAATGAAATTTGTACTGGTTGTACTTTAGAATGCCCTGTCCACACTATGGCTGACACCTACCCAGTCCAAAAAATTTTATCACAGAGGGTATCAAAAGAGGTGAGTGATCATTGTTTCAGTGTATAAGATAAGATAAGATAACACTTTATTAATCCTGAAGGAAATTGCAGATCCTGAAGGAAATTCATCTTTTGAATGCAAACTGAGATAAAGGGTCCTATTTTTATGATGTGTGAGGATAAACACATGCACAGTGGGAAAAAATATAGGCTATATTCCAAAATGAATGTCTCATCGTCACAAATCAGATACGTATCCAATCCAAGAACACATTAAAAGTAATTCAGCTCTGACTTAAGACTCAGTTCTACCCTGGTATAAACATGTTTAAAGCTACAGGTGTTCTCTGAATGTCTGGGACACCAAACACCCTGATGAGGTAAAATATTATGACCACATGCCTTATATGCTGTTGACCATATGCCGCATGCCACCACAGTAGCTCCAACATGCTGAGGCAAGGCCTCTGAAGGTGCTCCGTGGTATACGGTACCCAGACATTAACTGCAAATCCTTTGCATCCTGTAAGTTGCAAAGTAGAGCTGCTAGATAGGACCTGCTGTTGCAGTACATCACAAATGCTTAATGTGATGTCACAAATGATTAAGCACAGATGCTTAATCTGCTTAAGATCTGGAGGTCAGGGAACTCTTTTGCATGTTCCTCAAACTGTTCCCAAACGGTGTGCAGTGTGGCAGGATGCATTATTAGGAGTCATCCTGAAAGATATCACTGCCATCAGGGAACCTGTACCTGACCCATAACAATGTTTAGGGAGGTGGAATGTGTCAAATTGAGCAACCCTCAGACAACCTTCTTTCATTGTTCCAAGGTATGATTCTCATGACACATTGTGGGCGCATGGGACAAGCCTGGACACTCTGACAGGACTTTAGCTACAGCTAAACAGCCACATATAAGATAAGATAGCCTTTTATTATCCCACAGGGGTAAATTTGCAGCAAGGTGCAATACATTGTGTAGCTAGTATTAAATGTTTTTTTTTTAATTATTATTTGTGACCCAGTAGCCCAGACAATATAGCCTTCATTGTCTCATCAATGAGCTTTGAGCACCCAACACCTTCTTGCAGGTTTGTGATTTGCCATTTCTGAGATGCTCCAGATGCCCAGGCTTCTGATGATTTGGTCACTCAGGTCTTCAATATTGCCGATTTCTCCCTAGAACCAACATGCTGACTATGAGAAGCAACTGTTCAGTTGTAATGTATCACAAACCTTGACATGCGTCACTGTCATAATATCGGTGTTTGCTTCATCTGTGAGTGGTCATAATGTTTTTTACTTTGAGGTGTATAAATCTTGTGATTTTATGATGAGTATTATCTTGAAACTGATGCTGTTTATTGTTCTGTCTTTGAGATGACAATATTTGTAGCCAAGTCCTAGACTGAATGAAACCACTGTGGTATTGTGTGTCGATTCAGCATAATGTCTTAGAAGATGTTGTGGTGTATTTGTAGCGAGACCAGGTCAGTAACACTGTAATTGGACTGTGGAGTGTAATGAATAATTTATATTTCATCATAGGGCACAAAAGAGGTCAAAGTCCGTTGGCAGCAGTGTTCTGGGTGGTATGTGAACTTTGTCATTTGTGATTTAATTCTGAAATTAAAATGTGAAAGTTTATGTACTTACATAAGCAAGTCACTGCGGAGGATAGAGAGGATTACAAGGCTCATTTCTATTCACACTCCGATTTATAAGAATGTATTTTACGTAATGTGATGCCTTATATTTTGTTTTCTTTTTTTGCAGTGGCATCAAGTGGAAAGACACATGGGAGCCTTTCAACGAGATATTCCCGTAGTAATGATTTGAAATAATACTCTAAATTATTCATTTTGGAATTTTGATGTTTAGCATAACTATTTCTAGGTGATGTGTTATTTATTCATCATTACCCTTGTCATTCATAAGGTTATTATTGTTCAATAAAGATATTGTGCAACATCTTAAAACAATACTTGTATGTGGAATTAAAGTGTTTACCCCACACACCTTTTCTTTACCTACATATCACTTAAAATTGATATAATATTGTAAAACTTCATGTTGTATTTCTAATTGTTCTTAACTTGT
The DNA here is from genome assembly GCF_015220715.1 of Pygocentrus nattereri. Taxonomy (NCBI): domain Eukaryota; kingdom Metazoa; phylum Chordata; class Actinopteri; order Characiformes; family Serrasalmidae; genus Pygocentrus; species Pygocentrus nattereri. The sequence goes on along the minus strand of NC_051223.1, from coordinate 13,096,669 downwards.
AGCACCACATTCTCAGAATCAGTCATGTTTGCAATTTCAGTGATACACTATATTGTCTGTTTTGCCAAAAGTAACAATCAAAACTTTTGGTCATACAATTACCTGCAGAAAGCTCTGGGGCATTGTTGGGTCATTATCACTTATTTTATTGATTAGTCAGTCACATGCTTACACCAACATTAGATTTGTAATGATTTTCACTTATTCTAAAACATCATTATACTTTAAAATTAATGGTTGGGTTATTTTTGTACCATGAAGTGTATTGCGCAGGTTTATAGACATGGCCCTGTTCTACACTGGCTGTGTACTTCAACATAAACGATAAAGTTGTGTAATGATAAAAACAGATCAGTAACACGATTGGATATAAAAGAGCATCCCAGAGTTTCAGAAGTAAATAAGGAAATCATGGACATGGATCATCATCCGGGCTAGAGGAGGAGAGGGACCATCTGGTTTGTCATCGGAACACAAAAGGCCAGCATGCATGGTGGTATGTGGTAGAGGGCTAAGTGGATAAGTGCATATGGCATTTGGCATTGTGCACAGTTTGGCAACGACAAATGACGTTTGATGCATTGTGAAAGGAAAAATAGAACAAAGGACACCCCAAACCATTCATGTATATACCTGTGCCCTTGTAATTCAGGGTGTGAGTTTGAAGAGGATTGGAGAAAGTCAAAATTTTGGTCCAAAAAAACCCTTTGGACCAAATTTTTGACTTTCTCCAATCCTCTTCAAACTCACACTCTGACTTAGGGAGACCCAAACTTGGACTGTGCTGGTCTTATTTTCAATGTAGGTCACTCCAAAGCAGAGATCTCATAATCCCAATTCCAATCTACTCAAGTCACCAAAATAGGTGGGTTTTGTACAGTAGAATTTTACAACTCTGAAGACATATATGGCTTCAGTGAAACATGTACTATGTTAATTAATGCTTAGTTTGTGAGTTTTAAGCTCATTTCTTAAAATAAACTAGCATCCCATTTCTTGATCCCACTTCACATCTATATGTCATAGTTCAAATAGGTGTGAATTTGCATCCCAATTGACATTATTTGACACAGTTCATATAGATGTGAATTTGCATCCCACTCACAAAGAATGTTCATGTGGGCAGGCCCTTGTTGCTAGGTGCTTGTAACAATGGACTAACCATGTATATATAGTGAAGAGTAACACTCTATGAGGGGGTGCAGCTACCTCCATCCATTGGCCCGCACCACCCAAATCCATATTACATTATGATATATGATGTAATATATGTATGTATGTATCTAATATGATGTATCTAAATTTTGGTTCAGCTGCGCTCAGCGGTTGGCCCTGTCTGGCCATGTAAGTGTGTTTGAATGGATTATGCCATAGAGGCCTACAGAGCCAAATGTAAATCACCGCCAGGCCTCCGCCCTTTGACCTAGGGGTCCGTGCTTGCAGTATGTTCATCTAGGGGGACTTTACAATGCGTCCATGCAGCAGCATGTGACTGCATTCAAGCGTTGGGCCGCAGAAGCATGTTATATGCCTGATTTTGCCCCTATAGTGCTCTATATAGTATAGCCCATAAGGGCACCTTGAAAGGTTTGCCACGTGTCTGCCCTTTGATCTAGGTGTCCGTGCTTGCAATATGTTCATGTGGGGGTCCTATGCAATGCGTCCCCGAGGCAGAAACTGTTGAGCATTCTGTTTTTATTTACATTTTTAGGGTCATAAATCATGTCACATAATTCAATATGTGACATAATTCATCAGCATGATAAAACATTTTTTTATAAACTTGATATTTTCATATAAGCTTGAAAGGTGCCTCCTACTTTATTTCTTATATAAATAATCAATGTATGAAATTTCACATTTATATGTGAATTAGTTGCTGAATTAGAGTTTTTTAAAGTGTGCAAATTTTTGTTATTCCTGGGGGTGTTGCTGGACCTCCAGGGGTCAAATGGCATTAAGAACTGTATATATGACTCTTCTATCATGCAGAACAAACTAGGCAGAGATACTGGGAGTCTGATACCAAAAAATGTTCCCTTCTTCCCAGTTCTTATGTTATTGCTTCTAGTGGCAGTTTGGAGTTGCACAGGCACAAGGTCACCAGGCACAGCGCTGTATTCATATGCAGGCTTTGCAATGCGCAGCGCTGGACTGGTGAAACCTGTGGAAATAAATAAGGGAGACAAGACACCAAACCCAACGAGGACTAGGTGTTTTGGATTAATACTCAGGTGATTGGGAATTGGGTAGGGATGGTGTAAAGTGTGCTCCCCTAGAGGTGGAGGCAGGAATGGAGGGAGTAGTCGTGTCCCCAGAGCTGGGACGCCGACCCCCCGTGACACCGTGCAAACACACAGTGGGGCTGCCGAGTGCTGAAGCATGTAAAAAATACCTATGTCCTCTGTTGCATGATATTCCAGGTGGTTGCTAGGGAGTTACTATGTCATTGCTAGGGTGTTGCTAAGTAGTTGCTAGGGTGTTACCTGGCAGTTGCTATGATATTCCAGGTGGTTACTAGAGTTTTACTATGTTGTTGCTAGGGTATTACTAGGTAGTTGCTAGGGTATCCCAGGTGGCTGCTAGGGTGTTACCAAGTGGTTGCTATAGAGTCCTAACTATGTGTGTATCTGTGTGCATGCATGTTAGTGTATATGTGTATTTAGCAGAAGTGTCATGAGTGTGAGGGAGAGGGACCCTGCGTGTCTGTGAGACTGAGTGGCCTACTGCTGCATCATCGGTTTAAAAAACTGCCCCATTCATTCCTATGGGGATTTTAAAATTTTTAAACTTAAATTTATTAAAAACTATAAATCCTATCGGCTCCAAAAATACACAGCACAGGTCTCGTCATGATTATCTATGTAACGGTGTTTGCACAATTTTCCATCTGTGTTGGTGACCTACTTTTCCTGCACAGCATGTTTGCCCATTAATATAACTTGAAGATTAATGTAATGTATAGTGCATTTTCATGGTGAATAAAAAAAGACCAAGTTCTCTACCATAAAGATTCAGATACAGTACCATTTATTCACAATGTAAAGCATTTTTTTTCTTGACAATTGTCCATATTAACATTAGACTAAGGATAAATGCACAGAATAATACCAATTCAGCAGTATCCGTTATGTGCACTGGAAAGTGTACAGCGCGTTTCATGATAGTATGCAAATTTAACTGTATATGCACAATGAAGACTATATACAAGCTTCAGGGGTCTTGTCTCCTGTGCAAAAACTGCCTCCTCAATTATATAATTACACACATACACACAGATATAACAATGAAATTAATTCAGGCTATTCTCAGGCCTGTGATACATATATAGTAATTCAGCACAGCTCGAATAAGACGTGAATGAGTAGGTGTCCTTTGTAATTTTTGTGATCAAAAGAACAGATTATAAAATTTAATAATAAAAAGTGTTTTTCACTCCCAGAGATGTCTTCTCCACCCAACACAGAATTGGCCAAAGCAATTACAGGTAGTTCTCGACTTACGACGACGACTGGTTCCAACAAACCCGTTGTAAAGCTGATTGGACGTAACTCGAGTAGGCTATATGTACAGTACTGTGTAATGATGTTATGAAAATCTTTAAATCATATTTTATCATCATTTTCCTTATTATTGTTATATGTCATACTTTTCTTTGTTCATTTTATGTCATTTGAAGCGTCTATTAATACACTTTCTTTTTTTTTTTACAGTTAATTTAAAGTAAAATTGCAATTCAGAACATAACATATCTTCCGGGATGATGGTCAACCCCTTGTTATTCCGAGTGCCGATCGTGATTGTTTTTTTCCAGTGTCAATCAAAATACTCTTCTCTTCCATTGTGCGCTCTTTAGCTGAATCTCAAACCGCGTACTACAACACTAGAAAGCAAGCCTAAGTAGTGCACTATGCCAACGGCCACTACTATTTAGGCAAGTCTCGGTTGGAATTCGGCTGTTGATTCGCTTTTCATTTGAGAAAAAGAACTAAGCACGAATTATAAGTTAAATTCTTAATTCTTAAATTCGTAGCTCACCTTTCATAAAACGGTCGTAAAGTCGAATGGACGTAAGTCGAGAACTACCTGTAAATGATGTGGTGATAATGCACCACATCATGCACCATAAGCTGTTTTGAAGCCCAAAGAACTAGACATGGGTATTTAATAATCTCAATGTACTTATGAAGAATCAATGTCATTGTCATCATCAGATGTGTCCTCCACATCTGACACTTGTTCCTCCCTGTCCTCAGACAGCATATCTTGGGATGTCATTTCTCCATGAAGAGCCAAGCTGAATGATGCTTTTGTGTGATGTACTTGGGCATTCACAACACTCAATCTCCTCCTCAACATGCTGTGATATCCACAGTGTGCGCCATTGCCTAAGAATTGGATGAAAAAGCAGATTAACAACGCCCCCCACACCAGGTTTTGCTGAAGCACAAATAGTCCTTCAATCAAGTTGCATACTCTTGACTACATACTACAAAAATTCTATTAACTGCAATGATGAAAAACTTACTTTGGTCCAGCAGTAAGGTTTTTAGACTCCCAGCAACACCTATGAGGGAGTTCAAGTGCCTCCTCATCTCCTGAACTACAATTTGCTCCTCCTCTTGCATTCTCCTGATCACCATCACCTGGTCAAAGATGGCCTTCTTTGTTCTGAGATCAGCTGTTCATAGAAAGAAATAGAAATATGTAAGCTTACAGCAAGTCAGACCTGCCAACCTGGGAATTCTTTTTGAGTAGCAACTTCTTGCGGTGGGGTGGCACAGCACATCACAGCAAGGCACGGCACAAGGTCAGGTACATTTGCACTCGGGCAACAGGTATCAGTGAATGCATGCATAAAAAACAAAACATCTCAATCCAATACTCGAACATTTCACAAACATTTCACTCGAGCACAGAAAGCAGTCGAAGGTGACACATGGCGTGCGAAGACAATCGAGAATGAAAAAGGCGGTTTGAGCGCAACATGATGATAAACACGCACGCAGGACTTCTTGCTGTGCTCACGAGTTTCACATTCACGCTCGCAGGGGGATATTTACACAAGCGAAATGCTAAAACTTAAAAAAAAAAAAAGTTTATATTTTGCATCTTGTTTTTGAGTTGCCTAGTTTTGACATTGACAATTCACAATTCCCATATCCTGCCAGTTACCTCTGAAACTGTTTAGTACAGTCCTCCCTTTAAAACCAGTCACAGTATGAAGATGGACTGAGAGGGATGAAAACTAAATTCGTTACTTTCGTTTTGACGGCTCTCCGCTTGTAGCCTGTTTGAAGAGTTTAAAACTACCACTATGATTGGTCAAAGTCTTCCCAACTGGTTGCTGCCCAATGCAGTTACACCCATAGACAACCTGCCCAGTGCGCAAATTCACAGACAGTTGAACTCAAAGCCATCGATGGCTTTTCTCGTATTTTGAAGTGACAAATCGTAGCAGCGTAGTTTGATGTCTAAATGCGTATCTGCTACGCAAAATGCGTAAAGGTTGGCAGGTCTGGCAAGTGCTGGCTCTACCTATTAAGCAACACAAGCAGTTATTTAGGATGTATTTAGTATGCAAAAGCTACATTTGAGCTCTGTATTGTACATGTTCTTACTGGGTCCAAGATAAGTCCAGGACCACACAAAATTTTCAGTCAAGAGAAGCTCATCAACAGCAGGCAGAATGATGTCCGTCTGTTCACGTAGCTCTTCAATAGCAGAAGATAAAGCTGCCTTTTCCTCTGCAATTTTCTGGCGCAACTTATGTCGTCTCTTGTTGCTGTCTGCGAAAGAAAATATCAGTCTACTTATTCAAAGTTTACTTAATCAATATCACTATTCACTTTCACTTCACTGGAGAAATAGGCTGACAGTATTTTGTTGTACTGTACAATCCTATATAGGCATAATGACAATAAAGTTGACCTGAATTGAATATAAAGACCTGAATAACATGCACAACAATATTTACATAATTTACATGATGTTATGTTTAGTACATTACAAAAGAAAGAAACAATCAGTTGGCTGAAAGAAATATTGCTAAATAATGAGGAATCATACCTGTCTGACGGTAAAGGCGATGTTTCCTCTGCATGACACTAAGGTACAGTCCTTCAATTTTCTTCTTCAGAATGACCTCCCTTGAGGCTTCACCCTCCAAACTAGAATTTGCTATTAGGAAAAAGTGACTTTAGAATAAAATATTACTGAATAAGGACACAAGATCAATATTTACTTCAGTATATTACCTTCAGGCCAGTGTTGCACCTCAGTGACCCACTGTTGGATAACAGCATCATCAATCCTTAACTCAGCTTTGAGCTCCTCCAGCTTAAGCTTATCATCTGCCACTCTCTGGACGGCCTTTAATATTACCAAATCATATCACCAAACATTTTTCAGTATTCAGTAACATTTTAAAAGCGTTAAGAACAGTTCCAGTCAGTTAAATGGGGTACCTTAGCATATCTTTGGGCCAATATTTTGTCCATGTTACTCATTTTCTTTTTGTTCCACCCCATTGCCAGAACTGTGAGCATGTCTGTTCTTCCTGTAAACAAAAAGTTTGAAACATTTAACTTCATTGTAATTTATGTAAATTATGTAAATGGCTGTGTATCACAAATACATGTGATGGGTTTATTGTATACCAAAAAATACTTACCACCTTTAGACATGTATTTTGTGGAGATACCAGCCCTGGACAGGAAGCTATTTACCTAACATAGATATAAATGTCAGTAATTTTTCATTATCATGCTCGAACTATCAAGTCTCATTACAACCTCTACACTTCAACAGCTACATAGTGCTTTAAATTATCTTTACCTGCTCCACTTCCTCACCAATGGTATTGCCAGCGCTTTCTTGATTGCGTCCACCCCATTTCAACTGTAACACAGTTTTTGAGAAATCTTGGGAATAGTTTTCAAATTGATTTAAAATTCATATTTTGGTTTGTTTAGCCAACAGATTTCACATAGCTGTTGAGATTTTATACAACCTTTGCTTACCTCACATGTCCAGGAGTGTGCTTTGGCATGCATCACTGAAAGAAGTGGATGCATCTCCAATAGTCCCTGCAGTTCAGAGCACTTATTGGAGACCTTTTCCAAATACGGATAATACTTGCATGCCACATCTGAACAGAAAAAGGAAACATTTGAGGGGGACAGTTCCTTCTGCAGATACAGAGGGTAAGCATAAATCTCCCCTCTGAACATATTCAGTGCTCTCAAAAGCACCCCATGCCGGCGCACAGCGATTTCCAGCCCCTCCTCATCAATTTTTGAGGCAGATTTCCCAGAATGCTCTTTTGCAGCTGTCCATTGTGATGATCTGCACATTCCTTTCCCAGGAGTCTATAATTAAATAAAACAGCACAAAAATGCAAGGATTAGAAAAGAAAAACGAATGTGTTACACAAATAAGTGATTAATTTAAACAGATCAATGAACACAAAATATAAATTCTTAAAAAAAAAAAAAACATTAGTGTACATTTACATGTTTGGTTGCCTACTGGATTTGAGCAACAAAACTTGACACCTCCTCATTTCTGGCCAGGAAGGTGCCATCAAAAAGTCCCTTTGTGGCACTTCTGCACAATAGAAAAAGCTAGATTTCTGTAATGCTACAAACATGAACAGCTTTTGAAACAACATGTGTTCTGTTTGAAAAAATAAGTATTCTGAACACAACTTCATACCCTGATGCATTCTTAAATCGGTATAATTTTCTATTTCCATCCACTGATACAGCATGCATTTGTGGTGAACATGCTGTACACCTCAACTTCCAACAGTTTGTCCACCTCATGCTGCGCGTAGCACCACTCCAGAAATGACCGCTGGAATGTGTCACCACATATTTTTCCGGTCTTGCAAAATAACAGAAAAAACACAAAGGTGATGAACTAATTGTACACATACATTTCTTCATTACATGTAATTAAAAAATACTTCAACACATTGTGTACCACACATTATACACCACACTGACGGCCAGAGTACAGCACAGTAAAGTAATTAGCTGATGAGTTAAACCAGGGGTGCTTGAGCAGGAATAAAATTACCAAACTGTGCAAAACTATCAGGGCATCCAGGTCCAGAGTTCCTTACCTCAAAATATAACAAGAACCACCAACACATTTTAACCTGTAAATGGGCATGTAAAAACCTCATGTGGGCATTTTTCACCCCAACCAAGGTCGCATACCTTCTATGTACAAATTAGAGAATAATGTAAAATAGATAAATGTATTCTACAGCACCTTTAAACAAATAGAAATAGGTTCTGCTTGATTGGAAAGACCATCTGCAGCCACAGTGACCCTTTGTGGATAAGACTGGCCCTGATCTACAACAAAGAAATATGATGCACGCTTACTCTGCCAAAATACTTTGTTCTTTCATCAAGCATTCCAATAAATGCTTGACGAGAAAGCCCAGGAGCCAGCTGCTTCAGATCCTGGAAAGACTGGAACAGGTCTACATGGAAGATGGTCTGGTGGTTGATGGTAGCAGGCCAATATCCACATTGTACTAGTTCATCAAGTCCAGTGGTCCAGCTTTTCATCCACTGAGAACAGCTCAATGTTGGCAAATTTAGTTGGTACCGTCCTGAAATCAAAAAGAGCTGTGTAAGCAGCATGAATTCAGTCGTTTGCATTTAATTGAACTGAACCAAGTACTTACCATTAATTCCAACAAGGATGACCTCTTTGCCACAGGTCAGCTTTAGCTGACTGGGAGAACAGGTACACTGTTGAGGTAGACGAACCGGCAACAGTCGAACTAAAACACAGAAGAAAAAAATTAATGGCAACAAAATTAATCAGAGCTGAAAAAACAGATGGCAAACACATTGCACAACTATTTAAAAGAATTTAAAACCTTCATGCTTTATCTGGTGTGACCCATCATTTTGAAGTTGAATGATCATGTTTGGGGCTAAGGGTTGATAGAATCCCTCAAACATGGCTTCTCGGTTATGGAGGATGTGCTGATGTATCTGTGTATCACAGGAACTGCACAGGAACTGTCTTGGCAAACAATCTCTGCACCTCACAACAGATGTGTTTTGCAGGCAGATGTCACAGATATAGGTGTCTGTGTGCTCTGCGAGAAATATGTTTTTAACCATGGCTGATCTAGAAGCATTCCACTTCTCTGAGCTTTGAGCTTGCCGTTCAGCCCAGCTTAGTGGCACAGTGCCCTTCTCTTGTGGAGGAATGTCCCTGAGAAGGTCTTGCAGTGCATTAAGTTCTTGAGCACTATCTGTAAATGTAAGACAAAAAATATTACTAAATTATTAAATGTGTGACTAACAGTTAGGTATGTATAATCTGTGTAACAGATTTCTACTGACCATAAGGTGTTGGCTCAGGCTGCTGAAATACTGGTTCAGCCACTTCAGAACTGCTCCTTTTACCTGAGTTTGGAACAAAAAGCAATGTGAGACCAAGGTACATTTTCATTATTAAACTATCAGAAGACCTGTACAATTCAAATTTAGAGACCAAAAAGAACATTTATTACGTGTAGTCGAGTTATAAGTCTTTGGGGGAAATTTTGGAATAATTTGTCCTGAATTATCCCTCTGTCTCCAACTAACAACACCAGATACGGGTTTTGCCGACCTTCTTTTCTTTGCCTATGATTGTAAAATAAAAATTAGTACACATACCCAGGCTCACTAAACTGCTTCAGTAAATATCCATAATAAAGATCATGCCATGCTCATACTGTTACCACAACATGTAAAAAGAAAAAAAAACACAGTATTACCAATTTTGGATTGAGCTCTGCTGCAAGTCTCTGTGCTTCCTGAAGAAGCTTGTGGAATTTATTACCAGAGTCTCCTTCAGAGTCCATGGTGTAAATGAAGGCAAAAATATGACACCTACAGATACACAGACAGACAACAGATGCACACACACAGACAATGCAGACAGATAAACAGGTAGACAGATAAACACCAAGACAGACAGACAGATATATGGATGGATGAATGGATGTATGGATAGACAGACAGACGAGTGGCTCTTAAAAGTGCCGTTGGGTCGCTATAAAGGATAGAGAGATAGATGGATGTGAGGAGGGATCTGAAAGGTCTGTGAAAAGAAAAAAAAAAGATGTCAAAACATTTAATGTTACCATATAATTTTTCGGAGCATATTGCAGATACTGTCAGTAATAAAAGTAATTAGGCCTCTCCAACTAGATTTGGTAGAGCACAGTGTGTGAAATGTTTAAAAAAAATATCATTGTGCGTTTATACTCTGAAAATATTTTAACTCATTTATTAAATACTACCACGTATCATGAAAACTTCTTACTCATGTTTTCACAATTCACATATCAACCAGCTCTAGCTGTAATGTCATTTCTATATCATTCATTAATGGACATACAGTTTGAGTAATGTTAGTGTAGACCTGTGGATTATTTAGGTATACATATTAGGCACATGTTCTAATTAGGCCAGCTCTAATGCTAGCTAGCAAAGAACATTTTCACCTGTTAAACACCGACACGCATTCTTAGCATGTCAAAAGTAAACTACTAGATGGTGCACAGGGCAACATAACTTTATAGAAATTGCGATACTTACAAAAGGAAGAGTGATTAAAATCTCAAGTTTATTAAAGGCATGCTAGCTAATCTAAGCTAGTTTACTAGTTTAGCTAGCAGCATGACCAGCTCTGTGCACATTTGTCTTATACTCTTGGGATGTTAAACCGAGCTCCTACTTAATATTGCATTTTATTTAAGTTTATATTAATGAAAAAAAACTGTTAATGTATTCAGAATTGCATGTGTCTGTTATTAAAACGAAGTCAAGTTAAGCACCGGACTGCTTACACACTCACCGTGTGGAGGGAAAAGCGAGCTGTGGTTCCGTGTCCAGAGGATCGGGCGGAAGTGCACACAGTCCGAAAGATGGGGGGCGCTCACTTTCACTTCAATGCATTAGCTTTCATAAATGAGGCTGTATGAAATGTAGTGCCCTAACTTAGACCCTCCCTTAAACGATCTTTGCTTCAAAACCTTGATATCGATGGTCGCAATCGCGCTCAAATTGGATAGCAACCTTACCAATGCAACCAGAACTTCACAGTAAGAGTCTTTGTCTGAGCACATTCTTGTTAACTAAATACATACATATATTGGGATGTTTCCATACGTGGTCTATTATGAATGAATTCCTGTTACAAGTGAGGTTAACTAAAACGAACAAGAATGACTAAAAGTAAATTCCTTTGTTAAATTGGCAACCTCGCACATCACTTCTGAAGATGTAAAATCCATCATTATTTGAGCTTGGATACTAATCAGTTCATTTAGGCATATCAGAACCTGAGAAGAACCAGAAACAGAGAATAAAAGAAGGAATACGTTTAGGTGAAAATTACGTTTGTCTCCACACATCAGAAAAAAGTAGCCAAAAACAAACCGAACAAACCCTAAACTATGAAACTATTAAACTCTCATAGTTTATTAATTAATAACAGAATTATTAATAATATATTAATTACTAATATTAATACTATTATTATTATTAATTAATAATAACGTGTGTGCTCATTGGTGTGTATCTCCGTCCCTTACTCTGTGGTAGGCCTGAACATACTGTGCTCCAGTGTATAGCACGCTTATATTTACCTCAGACATCATTGCACAGGAAGGGTTTTAATAAAGCGATTATGTTGGTCTTTTTAGTGAAGAATTCTGACCGAATCCCACTGTATTCTGGGCATTCGCTCAGTAAGTGCATCTCTCTCTATGTCTCTCTCTCTCTCAACTCGTAAAACGTCAAATGTCTCATCTTTTTTTAGCGTTTGCGTTAATATACTGTACAGAGTAGATACTACGATCAGTTTGGACACCTAAATATAGCCTAGGGATCGATTTTGTCGGGAATCGGCGAGTATTTACATGTATTTGATAGCGGCGTAACATTTGTACGCAGCTCTCTGCGTACGCATGAGAACGCATCCCAGTGTTTAGTTTTGCGTACGATTTCATACGCATAGGGAGTGAGACCGGGTTGGTATGTTTCACCATGGTCGCTGTCTTCTGTTCTGTGTTTCACCATGTTCGCTGTCTATTGTTTTGTTTCACCACGTTCGCTGTCTACTGTTGTGTGTGTGTGTGTGTGTGTGTTTCACCACGTTCGCTGTCTACTATTGTTTCACCATGATGGCTGTCTACTATTTTGTGTTTCACTACATTGGCGGTCTACTATTTTGTGCTTCACCACATTTGCTGTCTACTTATGAAGTTATTTTGAGAAGTGATGGCCTATTTCAAAGGCAAAAGAAAGAAAAAATCAACAGAAGAAGTTCATTTATTCAGAGTTCATTTGTAGTTCTAACATATTTAGGGTGTTTTTTACTCACTTTTTTTCTCTCCCACACTGTTATTCCTTTATTCTACAACTTCAAATACATGCAAATTAGGCAACTTTTAGGACAGCCAATAGCTATCTTAACAGGCAGCCTCCTTAAGATGGTTTTGGCAGTAAACATTTCCATGTTCAGACTAAGAGCAGATGAGAAGGAGTCAGAACTAAATCACCAGGTTTCCCTGCAGTTCTCTGATCATCTGATGCTCACTGAAACATGGTAAGTCACTCCTTTTAGTTGGTTTTGAAGTGATCTACAAACGGACCTGTACTAAGGCGGATCCAGTAGATTCGGCTGAAGAACCACTGCCCTGGTAAACTGATTTCGGCTCTTAGGATATCCTCATCATTATTTTAATGCCAGTAACATTTTACTGACAGCATTTTCTCAGTACGTTTGTGGTTTCTTTCGTTGCGATGCTGTAAAGGTGTAGGAACAAACTCTTCGGTGACACTCGTCTCTTGCATATAAAGATGTTTATTAGCATTGAGAGGTCGAAGTCACAGACAAGCCTTCACGAACCAGCTTGGAGAGAAGAGCCAATTGTTTCTCTGACACATACGTTTACAACTCCAGGTTTTATACCGGTGTGGACATCTGGCTTCTGTCAAAATTTCGATGTATGGATCTTCTTTAGCCAAATTTGGTATAAACATATGTTCTTCTCCAAAATGGCCCCAGTCGCCTAACCCCCATATATAGCATTTGATGACGTTCAGGGGGGGCCCCTATCCTGTCCAGCTGCCTCCTAAATCAACTCCACTACTATTTCAGTCAGAGGCCCACAGGATAAACTCAACCAGAATCTACACAGTCTAATAACCAATATGATAGAAAATAATGTTACGATTATAGAATTAATTCACCACACGTTCACCAGCTTTTTGTTCGACTTTTCCTGTTCCACCTTAAATGTTGCAGCAGTGAAAAGCTGCACAATTTAAGTTGGAACGGGGAAATTCGAACAAGCAGCTGTGAAAAAGAAGTGAGTTCAGCTTCATGGAGGGTTGAAAGGCCTGATATGAGGATGTTTCTCTATTTTTGCTGAACAGCTGAGTGACGGACTTATTTTGCTGTTTAACAGAACCGACAGGTCAGTATTTGTCTAATTTGCTAGTGTTTGTGATGGCTAATCACAGCAGCTGCATCATTTAAGGTGGAACGGGAACATTTAAACAAGAAGCTGCGAACACAGAAGATAAATTCAGCCTCGTAGCTTTAACATGGGTAGTATAAGGAGTTTTAGGCTATGAAAATATCCCAACTAGAGGTTTTATTTCCGAGTATACCCGCTACAGTAGAATGCTTCGATAAGCTAGCACAGTTCATCAGATTAGCGGATCAGCCCGCCTGAGCTTCGAATAGCTTTTTGATGCGCAGTAGCTTTAGCTCGCAGAACACTTTTCCACTTCTCTTCAGTCCATTTTAAAAGGAGCTCCAAGCCAACATTTCTGGATCCTGTTTGTATTTATTTCTTCTGTGTTTTAGAGCTTTAATCTGCATTTGTTGCTGAAGTGACAAACTGTGCTCACAGACAGTGGTTTTTAGAAGTGTTTGAGCACATGCAGTGATTTTAACTACAGAATCATGTCTGTTTTTAATGCAGTGCCATCTGAGGGCCCAAACGTCATGGCCAGCAACTGTTTTTTGGCCTTGTCCCTTACACTTCAAATTCACTGAATGTTTTAATGTACCATAGATGATAAGCAAAACTTTTGCTATTTTATGTTGAGAAATTTGATTGTGCAGTCTTTCACAGAGTGGTGAACCCCTCGTCATCTTCTGAAAGACTCAGCCCCTCTCAGATGCTCTTTTATTTCCAATCATTTTACTGACCTGTTGCCAATCAACCACCAGGTGTATTTTTTTAGCATTACACAACTTTACCGGCATTTTGTCCCCCATACTAACTTTTTTGGAACATCTTGTTGGCATCAAATTCAAAATAGGAAAATATTTTTTTAAAAAACAAAGTATTTCAACATTTGATATGTTGCCTTTGTACCATTTTTGTTCTGTGTGACAGAACAAACAAAATAGTTTCCCGAGTTAAATCCATTTCCCTTCATATTTCCTGTCTCATTCTGCCCCTGCTCTATAGTCTTGCAGTAGTTCATACATTTTTTCTCTCTCACCATTTTATCAGCTAATGTTGCTGTTTACTTCTCACTGCAATCTCAGTCCTTGCTGGCTTGGTACATAACATCACCTTTTACAGTTAAAGTATACTACTGGACTTTACATCATGATACCAGCAGCAGGTTTAGAACATACATAACTTACATGACTTGCATTACTTCCAGGTCTGGGAAAAGGCCCAAGCTTGCTTTGGGCTGTCCTTAAATAATGCCTGGGCAAAATACAGACAGGCTCAGTAGAACCCTGTTGGAGTGATCCATTTGGAGGGGGGGGGGTCATGGGGTTCATATGAAATATATTAATTTTTTTTTTCCCTCATTTGATCTTGTTCATTTTGTGTGTTTTTATGCTTATGGTGTAAGGATACATTGTGAACAAGCTTTTCTTTGATTTATATGTATTTCATAAGTTATTATTGCTGGTTATTATTGTTTTCCCCTTGCAGAGGTGAAGGACTAGCATGTGCTGGGTTGGGTAGACCAGTGGATGTCTATTTAAGGAGCAAAACATTTCTGTAGTGCGAAGTAGTGATGGCAAAATGCTTCTTAAACTAATGGGGCTTTCCAGCCCAAACGTTTGCTAAAAGGTTCATTACTCAAAGCCTCAACATTGAATCGTCTCACTAGTGACACCTGCTGTGCAAAGGGATATGAGAGACTACATTAATCCTGAGCCAGAGTATCCTGGAATGTCTATGTATAAAACTATTTTTGCCACTCTGTCTCAATGAATATATAAGTGTGTGTGTGTTTGCATGAAATTATTATTAGTTGAGTGTTGTGATAGTGAACACCCAAAATAAATACACTGCTCAAAAAATAAAGGGAACGCTCAAATAACACATCCTATGAATGAATGAATGAAATATTCTCATTGAATACTTTGTTCTGTACAAAGTTGAATGTGCTGACAACAAAATCACACAAAAATCATCAATGGAAATCAAATTTATTAACCAATGGAGGCCTGGAAAAATGAAAGTGGAAAAACACACTACAGGCTGATCCAACTTTGATGTAATGTCCTTAAAACAAGTCAAAATGAGGCTCAGTATTGTGTGTGGCCTCCATGTGCCTATATGACCTTCCTACAACGCCTGGGCATGCTCCTGATGAGGTCAACTCCTGGAGCAGTCTGTGGTGCAACGTGGCATTGGTGGATGGAGTGAGACATGATGTCCCAGATGTGCTCAATCGGATTCAGGTCTGGGGAACAGGCGGGCCAATCCATAGTGTCTTCATTTTGCAGGAACTGCTGACACACTCCAGCCACATGAGGTCTAGCATTGTCCTGCATTAGGAGGAACCCAGGGGCAACCGCACCAGCATATGGTCTCACAAGGGGTCTGAGGATCTCATCTCGGTACCTAATGGCAGTCAGGCTACCTCTGGCGAGCACATGGAGGGCTGTGCGGCCCTCCAAAGAAATGCCACCCCACACCATTACTGACCCACTGCCAAACCGGTCATGCTGAAGGATGTTGCAGGCAGCAGATCGCTCTCCACGGCGTCTCCAGATTCTGTCACATGTGCACCTGCTTTCATCTGTGAAGAGCACAGGGCGCCAGTGGTGAATTTGCCAATCCTGGTGTTCTCTGGCAAATGCCAAGCGTCCTGCACGGTTCTGGGCTGTGAGCACAACCGCATCTGTGGACTCCTACCATCCTCATGGAGTCAGTTTCTAACCATTTGTGCAGACAAATGCTGGTGGTCATTTTGCAGGGCTCTAGCAGTGCTCCTCCTGTTCCTCCTTGCACAAAGGCGGAGGTAGCGGTCCTGCTGCTGTGTAGTTGCCGTCCTATGGCCTCCTCCACATCTCCTCGTGTACTGGCCTGTCTCCTGGTAGCACCTCCAGCCTCTGGACACTATGCTGACAGACACAGCAAACCTTGCCACAGCTCGCATTGATGTGTCATCCTGGATGAGCTGCACTACCTGAGCCACTTGAGTGGGTTGTAGAGTCCGTCTCATTCTACCACAAGTGTGAAAGCACCACCAACATTCAAAAGTGACCAAAACATCAGCCAGAAAGCATAAGTACTGAGAAGTGGTCTGTGGTCCCCACCTGCAGAACCACTCCTTTATTGAGTGTGTCTTGCTAATTGCCAATCATTTCCACCTGTTGTCTATTCCATTTGCACAACAGCATGTGAAATTGATTGTCAATCAGCCTTTCTTCCTAAGTGGACAGTTTGATTTCACAGAAGTTTGATTTACTTGGAGTTATATTGTGTTGTTTAAGTGTTCCCTTTATTTTTTTGAGCAGTGTACATCAATGATATACACTGACACTGAATACAAGCGTGCTTATGAAACTGGGAGTGAAGAACAGTAAACTGCAACAGAGCAGTATGGGGAAAGGGACAAATATAACATTGATTCTTATTTTTACAGAAAAGCTTTTTAATTGCGCTGGGGTCAAGGCGATTCCTTTTCTTTGATACAATCTCCCCAGCCTTAGAGAATGCCCTTTCAGAATAATATAATATAATCTAATGCAATGTAATAATAATAATAGGTGTTATAATCTATAATATAGTAACTGAATTTTAACCACTAACTCTGACACTTACCCAATGCACACTCCAATAGCCTACCTCTCACCAAGACCAAATGCCAACTCAAAACCCACGAAGTGCAGCGAGGCTCGAACCCTCTTTATGCGGTAGCAACACTCAAAATGAAACGATCACATGTCCCACAGAATCCGAGGCCTCATTTGTGAACATTTACGTGATTTTAATGGTAACGATACAAGCCTCGAACCGGGGTTTCATCTGACGCACCCCTTTTTGCTTGACACAGGCTCTGACACCTCCAAGAAGGAGATGGTTGGTTGATTGTTAAGCCAATGTATTTTGAGGGAAACAATTGCTTCCTCAAAGTTTAAAATATCTTCTGTAATTAGCTTTTTTTTTGTTTTTATTAACTTCTATCTTTTTCTTAACATTTAGGTATTTTCTTGACACCTTTCACTAGATAAACATCCTTGCACTCAATGTGCTATTGTGGTTTGCCATCGCTTTTTCTTATAACTCACAACCTTGTCCAAGCATATCTACCCTCACTTGCAAGCAAGGTGTGACAGATGGGGGCAGTGATGAGATGGCAAACCGCAAGAAAGTGAAGGTGTCAAAGAGAACTAGGCTATGGTCACAAAAGGTGTGTTCTGTACAGCCAAAGTCTTCTGCAGCAAAGTCAGACACAGATGACCAGTGGGACACAATGGACTCAAAAGTGGAGTACACAGCCCAGGGGGCATGTCCAAAGGACCAGGATGGTCCTCCTACTGATCCACTCAAGCCACCTAGGGTGTCTGAAGTTACAAAGCTTCTGGGCCAGTTTCTCTCCACGTGGTAGATGGTGTCCCTAGAGAGGAGAGATTGGTGATTGGTGCAGACTTCAATGGACATGTTGGTGAAGGGAACAGAGGGGATGAAGAGGTGCTGGGTATGTATGGTGTGAAAGACAGAAATGCGGAAGGTCAGATGGTTGTAGATTTTGCAAAGAGAATGGAAATGGCTGTGGTGAACATCCATTCACCACAGAAGAGGGAAGAATATGTATTTTCAGAAGAGGGAAGAGGACTGGGAAACTACAGCTAGGGTGGTGAGAGAAACTGGCAAGAATGTGTTGGGTGTTTCGTCTGGTCAGAGGAAAGAAAACAAGGAAAGTTGGTGGTGGAATGAGGAAGTCCAGGAGAGTATTCAGAAGAAGAAGGGAGCTAAGAAAAAGTGGGATAACCAGAGAGATGAAGGAAGTAGGCAGGAGTACTGTGAGGCTAGTCGCATAGCAAAAAGAATGGTGGCAAAGGCAAAGGCTCAGGCCTATGATGAGCTGTATGAGAGGCTGGACAGTAAAGAAGGAGTAAAGGACTTGTATCGTTTGGCTAAACAGAAAGATAGAGCTGGAAAGGATGTACAGCAGGTTAGGCTGATAAAGGATATAGAGGGAAATGTACTAGTGAGGAGTGTTGAGTAGAGGAAGGAGTACTTTGAAGAACTAAAGAATGAGGAAAACGAGAGAGAGAGGAGGACAACAGGGGGAGAGATAGTGGAGTGAAGAATGGAAAGGCAGTTGGTCCAGATGACCTACCTGTGGAGGTATGGAGATGTTTAGGAGAGAAGGCATTGGATTTTTTAACCAGGTTGTTTAACAAAATCCTGGAGAGTGAGAGGATGACTGATGAGTGGAGAAGCAGTGTATTGGTCCCCATTTTTAAGAACAAGGGTGATGTGCAGAGCTGCAGTAACTACAGAGGTATAAATTTGATGAACCACACCATGAAGGTATTGGAAAGAGTTGTTGAAGCAAGGCTAAGGCGAGATGTCCAGATCAGTGAGCAGCAGTTTGGTTTCATGCCCAGAAAGAGTACCACAGATGCAATTTTTATATTGAGAGTGTTGGTAGAGAAGTACAGAGAAGGTCAGAAGGAGCTACATTGTGTCTTTGTGGAGAAGGCATATGATAGGGTGCCAAGAGAGGAACTGTGGTACTGTATGAGGAAGTCAGGTGTAGCTGAAAAGTATGTTAGGGTGGTGCAGGACATGTATGAGGATAGTGAGACAGTGGTGAGGTGTGCAGTTGGAGTGACAAATGGTTTCAAGGTGAAGGTAGGGTTACATCAGGGATCAGCTTTGAGCCCCTTCTTGTTTGCAATGGTGATGGACAGGTTGACAGATGAGGTCAGGCAGGAGGCTCCATGGACTATAATGTTTGCAGATGACATTGTAATCTGTGGTAAGAGTAGAGAGCAGGTGGAAGAGAATCTGGAGAGGTGGAGGTTTGCACTGGAGAGGAGAGGAATGAAGGTCAGTAGAGACAAGACGGAATGCATGTGTGTGAATGAGAGGGAGGCAGGTGGAAAGGTAAAGATGCAAGGAGTAGAGGTCGTAAAGGTGGATGACTTCAAATATCTTGGGTCAACCATCCAGAGTAATGGACAGTGTAGAAAAGAGGTGAAGAAGAGGGTGCAGGCACGATGGAGTGGGTGGAGACGGGTGTCAGGGCTGATGTGTGACAGAAGGATAGCAGCAAGAGTGAAAGGGAAGGTTTACAAGACAGCAGTGCGTCCTGCTATGATGTATGGTTTGGAGACTGTAGCTCTGTCTAAAAGACAGGAGGCTGAGCTGGAGGTGGCAGAGATGAAGATGCTGAGATTTTCGTTGGGAGTGACAAGGCTTGACAAGATTAGAAATGAGCAGATCAGAGGGACAGTGAAGGTGGAGGAGTTTGGAGATAAAGCCAGAGAGGCCAGGTTGAGATGGTTTGGACATGTGTTGAGGACGAATAGTGGATATATTGGGCAAAGAATGTTGGAGATGGAGCTGCCGGATAGAAGGAGAAGAGGTAGACCTCAGAGAAGGTTTATGGATGTAGTGAAGGTGGACATGGAGATGGTTGGTGTGAAAGTAGAGGAGGCAATATATAGGGCAAGATGGAGGCAGATGATCCGCTATGGTGACCCCTAAAGGGAGCAGCCGAAAGCAGAAGAAGAAGAGTTGTAAGAGCTAACAGGCTAACATTAGCGGTGGTTAAAGCTAGCAGAGGCTATAGTTTGTCCATTCGAGCCTACAGGCTAAAGCTAGTGGTGGTTAAAGCTAGAGGAGGCTACGGTTTGTCCATTCTAGCTAACGGGCTAAAGCTAGCAGTGGTTAAAGGTAGCGGAGGCTATACTTTGTCCATTCAAGCTAACTGGCTAAACTATACTAGTGGTGGTTAAAGGCAGCGGGGCTCCAGCTTGCTTATAAAGATTAACAGGATTATTAGATACGATAGCTCTTACTCCTCTTTAGCGCTAGTAATATAAGCTTTAGAGTCTATGAGGAATTACCTATTTTCCACCTATTCTCTTCGACAGTATATGGAACAATCACAAACTATTTAAACTAAATGTTTTAAAACTTAACAACTAGGCAGAGTGTCCGCCATTTCACAATACCTGGATTGCACGTACATCACAAAATCATACTATCATTGACACAAATTCAATGTTTCTCACATTTTAACGAGCTCTTCTTATCAAAGCTACTTACTAACTCATCATATAGCGCTTACGTGAACTTATTTCATTCCCCTACTTGTGTGACAAGACATATAAAGAAGAACATGGTGAAGCAGTGGCTTTGTGTTCAAGCTTCCAATTGCACTGGAGATTTTTTTCTGACCTGCTTAAAGCCCCAAACTGGCACCTGCCACTGCTACAGCACCCCCAAATGGCAGGGGTTATTCTTACCCATACATTAACTCATAAAAATGTCAAATAAAAGAAAATATATAAAAATTACCATAAATGTAAGCACAGAGTGTCACATTTTTGAACACAGGTAATACATCAAAAAGTGTTGTTTCTCCTCTGTAGAACCTGATTAAAAGCTTTGTAGATTCTCCTGCTTTGGCTATTTTGTAATCTCAATGCCCTGTACACTGTGGTCAATAATAAACAATAGCTTTGCTGTCCTCTGGTGGTTAAACTGAACTTCTGTCATTGGTGCTAGTGGTGTGGTATAAAGACTGGTAAACATATTGGCTTTAGGGCATTTCTGTTTAACACAGACCAAGACAGCTCCATTAATTTTTCCCCACAGAGAAAACCAACTTTGACCTGAAGCTCCTTATATGAGCATGACACCAAGTGCAGATGTGTTCAGTGATCCAGTCTGTTTCCTTTCACGGTGGTACAAACCTGAGATGACTAGAATGACCGTGGTGCTCTGAATGTCTACAGTGCACACTTCTATATCTTATTAGAAGACGTTAGATTTATAGCTCTTGAATTAGTCTACTTTCAGAATGAAGTTAGCCCAATATACAAAACAAACAGAAATATTCATTAATCTTCCTGTGTTTATTCACATTTCTACAAATGATGATATCAAATGAGGACAAGCCTATGGCAATGGAACCAGACTTTTTTCCAAGTAGTTTGTACCCATTTATTTTGGTCCATCCTTCATGAAATTTACAAACAATATAAAGGCCAACATCCATCCATCCATCATCGTTGACCGCTAGTCCAAACAAGGTCGCGGTAGCAGTTGGGAAAGCAGAGAATCCCAGATGACCATGTCCCCTGCAACTTCCTCCAGCTCATTCCCGGGGACCCCAAGCCGCTCCCAGGCCAACTTGGAGACATAATCCCTCCAGCGGGTCCTAGGGCGACCCCGGGGTCTTGTCCCCGTGAAGCACCCCCACCGGGAGGCATCCAGGGGGCATCCGGATCAGATGCCCGAACCACCTCAGCTGCCTCCTCTCAATGCGGAGGAGTAGCGGCTCTACTCTGAGCTCCTTCCGCATGACCAAGCTCCTCAATCTATCGCAGAGCGTGTAGCCCGCCACCCGACGAAGAAAGTTCATTTCCGCCGTTTGTATTCATGATCTCGTTCTTTCGGTCATTATCCACAGCTCATGACCATAGGTGAGGGTTGGGATGTAGATCGACTGGTAAACAGAGAGCTTCGCCTTTTGGCTCAACTCCCTCTTCACCACTACAGTCCGGTACAGTGACCGCATTACTGCTGCCGCCTGTCCCAGCCTACGGCCGATCTCACGATCCCTCTTCCCGTCACTCGTGAGCAAGACCCCAAGATACTTAAACTCCTCCACCTGGGGCAGGTCCTTTCCCCTTACCTGGAGTGGGCATGCCATCCTTTTCCGGGCCAAGACCATGGACTCAGACTTGGAGGTGCTGAGCCGCATACCAACCGCTTCACACTCAGCTGCAAACCGCTCCAGTGAGCGTTGGAGGCATCCATGTGATTCCGCCAAAAGAACAACATCATCTGCAAATAGCAGAGACGCCACCCTCCGGCCTCCACACATAATGCCCTCCTGACCCAGGCTACGCCCTGACACTCTGTCCATGAATATCACGAACAAGAGTGGAAACAGAGCACAACCCTGGCGAAGTCCAACGCTAACACTGAAAGAGTCTGACTTAATGCCAAGTATACGGACACAGCTCTCACTCCAGGAGTACAGAGATTGGATAGCCTGGAGTAGTAGCCCCGGACCTCCCACAAGATATCTCGAGGAACATGGTCATAAGCCTTCTCCAAGTCCACATGTGGCAAGTAGACACATGTTGAGGTGCCAGGGAGCGATTTTGGTTATTTAAAATAGGGACTTTTATTTCTGATCATGGCAGCTCGACAGTAGCTTGCCCCATATAGCCCAATAGTTGGCTTTGAAAGAGAGGACTTTTATTTTGACAGGCATGATCGGCCGGTCCGCGGACTCGCGCTGCTTAAAGTCTCGCAGGAATTAAGCAAAGTAGCGTTTGTTCTCGTGGCGGCATGCACAAGCTCCGGTGGGAAAAAGCAGGTTGATAGTGAAGCTGTGTTTTAAAGTAACTAGATGGTAAGAGTTTTATTTGTGTTGGAATAACTAAAGTGGACTACGGGGACGTGTTATCTGATGAGCCAGCTGACTCGGTATGTGAAGTCACAATTTGAACAGTGACTTTGGGAGTTTCAGGAGCCTGCTGTGTGTGTGCTTGCAGATGCTTATGGAGCACGTGGGAATACCGGAAGGTGCTAGGAAGTGTACTTGAGTTCCTTACTGTACTATTTTCTATTGGATTGACCCAGACCAGCCAGTGATAACAGCCACTGTTTTGTCCTCCTTGTTTTCTGGTTATGATCTCTGCCATTAAATAGGTTTTAAAGATTTAAACGCAGCTTCAGGGGCTGCAGAGCCGGGGCTAAGCTAAAGGCTAAACAACGGGAGAATCGCTGGAGATACAAGCCTTGTATTCCTGCAGTGGTGATGGGCAATGTGAACTCGCTGGTCAACAAGACGGACGAGCTTGCAGCATTAGTGAGGAACCAGAGGATCTACCGGGAATGCAGTCTCTTCTGCTTTACAGAGACTTGGCTAACCGCTAACATCCCCGACACTAATGTAAACATCCCCGGATTCGTCACGGTGAGGGCGGACAGAGACTGCGTGCGCAGTGGCAAAGCAAGGGCGGTGGGCTCGCTATCTTCATTAACAACAGATGGTGTAATCCTGGACATGTGACTGTTAAAGAGACTGTCTGCTGTCGGGATGTTGAACTGCTTGCGGTGAGTTTAAGACCATATTACATCCCGCGGGAGTTTTCACACGCCATTGTTGTTTGTGTGTACTTGCCCCCCCGAGCGGACGCGGAGGTGGCGTGTGATGTCATACACGCGACCATCGCTACGCTTCAGACACAACACCCGGATGCCTTCGTCGCGCATGTCACGCAGGACTCCACACTGACCTCATTCACCCAGTATGTGGACTGTCCCACCAGGAAAAACAGGACAATTGACCTCCTGTATGCTAACATCAGTGATGCATACATGGCCATCCCTCTGCCCCCACTTGGAAAATCTGACCACAATCTGGTTTTCCTGCAGCCTCAGTACAAACCCTGTGTGATGAGGCAACCATCAACAACACGCTCCTTCAGGAAGTGGTCTAAGGAGGCAGAGGAGACCCTGAGGGACTGCTTTGCATCCACAGACTGGAGTGTGCTGCATGACTCTCACAGCAAGGACATTGAGGGGGTAACAGACTGCACAACTGACTATCTGAACTTTTGCATGGACACTGTGGTTCCTGTAAGAACTGTTCGCTGCTTTCCTAATAACAAGCCCTGGATTACAAGTGACGTAAAGGACTTCTTAAACAAAAAGAAGAGGGCCTTTAAAGACAAGAACCAGGAGGAGCTGAGGAACGTTCAGCAGGAACTCAAGTCCTGCTTAAAGGAGGCTAAGGAGACCTACAGAAAGAAGGTTGAGCAGAAGTTACACAATAACAACATGAAGGAGGTCTGGGACAGTATGAGGACAATCACAGGATGCAAGCCAAGGAGTGACAGTGTAACAGCTGGAGGTGTGGAGAGAGCGAATGAACTCAATCTCTTCTATAACCGGTTTGATTGTCCTGTTTCATCCTCATCTGCTTCTGTCTGCCGTGCCATCACAGCAACCTCAGCCTCTGCCCCTCCGGACACCTCACTCCCTCTTCTCAGTGCTGCACAGATCTCCCTCCCACAGACTGTCAGCACACCCATTCCCCCCCCCCCCCCCCCCGCCCCCCCCCCCCCCACGTCTCTGCAGACCAGGTCACAGGGGTGCTGAGGAGACTCCGCTCAAGGAAGACAGCTGGACCTGACAAGGTGAACCCGAGACTTCTTAAGGCTTGCGCCTCTGGACTTGGGTTACCCTTGTCGAACATCTTCAACATGAGCCTGCAGCTGGGGAGGGTTCCCACGCTGTGGAAAACCTCATGCCTGGTCCCTGTTCCCAAGAAACCTCACCCCAGTGAGCTCAATGACTACAGGCCAGTTGCATTGATGTCCCACATTATGAAGACCATGGAGCGACTGCGTCTCCCTCTTCTCAGACCCCAGGTACAGCATGCACTGGACCCTCTCCAGTTTGCCTATCGGGAGAGGATTGGTGTCGAGGACGCCATCACCTACCTCCTCCACCGAACCTACTCTCATCTGGACAAGGGGAATAGTGCTGTGAGAATCATGTTTTTTGATTTCTCCAGTGCTTTTAATACCATCCAGCCCCCACTTCTCAGAGACAAGCTGGTGAAGATGCAGGTGGATCCTCACCTGGTGCATTGGATCACGGACTATCTCACCTGCAGACCACAGTACGTGAGGCTGACTGACGGTACATCTGAGACTGTTGTCAGCAGCACTGGAGCACCACAGAGGACTGTGCTCTCCCCCTTCCTCTTCACTCTCTACACATCAGACTTCCAGTACAACTCTGAGATGTGCCATCTGCAGAAATTCTCAGATGACACTGCCATTGTTGGATGTGTCAAGGGTGGTCAGGAGGAGGAGTACAGGAGACAGGTGGAGGAATTTGTTGCTTGGTGTCGACTGAACCAACTGCAGTTGAACATATCCAAGACCAAGGAGTTGGTGGTGGACTTCCGTAGGTCTGGACTACCCCTGCAGCCAGTCTCCATTGAGGGGGTTGATGTGGAGACGGTCAAGACCTACAAGTACCTTGGTCTGCATCTGGACAACAAACTGGACTGGTCAACAAACACGGACACCCTGTACAGGAAAGGACAGAGTCGGCTCTATTTCCTGAGGAGACTGCGGTCCTTTAACATCTGTAAGAAGCTTCTGCAGATGTTCTACCACTCAATCGTGGCCAGCATTCTCTTCTACGCTGTGGTTTGCTGGGGAGGCAACATGAAGAGAAGAGATGCATCAAGGCTGGACAAGCTGGTCAGGAGGGCCGGGGCAGTGGTGGGAGTGGAGCTGGACTCTCTGGTTACAATAGCAGATAGGAGATAAACTGCTCTCTATCATGAACAATGATAGTCACCCACTTCACACCATCATCATGAAGCAGAGGAGTGTGTTCAGTGGCAGACTGCTGTCACAGAGCTGCACAACAGACAGACTCAGAAGAGAGAGCCATCAGAC
Organism: Pygocentrus nattereri; assembly: GCF_015220715.1. NCBI lineage: Eukaryota > Metazoa > Chordata > Actinopteri > Characiformes > Serrasalmidae > Pygocentrus > Pygocentrus nattereri. The sequence continues at coordinate 13,070,683 of NC_051223.1, read as the reverse complement.
TCTTCAATTCCTCCCATTGGGGACGGGATGCTGCTGCTGACTGAGTTTAACCCAGTCACACTACATGGACATTATTCAACTACTCAACCGCTTAATTATTTTTTCACAATTAAACTTCCCCAACCTCTTACACTTACACTCAAGTACATTTACTCATGGTGTGGCATTCATATATTCATATATTCACATATTCACTTTACAGAACTCTATTTTTTACATGTACATATTAATAATTCTATGGCACATCAGTCATTTTTATAACTAATGTCGTTTGCACCTTGCACTTTGCTCTGTGAATTTATTTATTGGCTGTTAGCAAATCTACTGCACTGCTCCATCTATCAGATAGTTCTTTACCTTGTACAGAAAGTTTTTATACCCTTATATATTTTCTATTCTTCTGTGTTTAATAGATGTTGAATATGTTTCTTACTGTATTGTGTTGTTGCTGCTGGATGCCTAAATTTCCTTCGGGATCAATAAAGTATCTATCTATCTATCTATCTATCTATCTATCTATCTATCTATCTATCTATCTATCTATCTATCTATCTAATTGCTTGGTTTGCCAAGGGGCAGGTTGCTCCCTTGAGAGTAGGGTTCTCCCCATTTATTTTTGCTGTGTCACTGAGTGGAGTGTTTGAGTGCATTTGCTTTATTGTATTTGTGATTTATTTATTGATGTAATTATTTATTTTGGATTTATTTTTGGGTTTTGTGTATTTTCTTTTATACTTGTGGGTTGAACACCTGGCCTTGTGAAATAATTGCTCGATATTTACTGCCACCGTAATTTCAAATATCCAGCAATCCATTGGTAACAGCCTTGTTGTATATGTGGGAGAATTGCCAGAGTAATCTTTTTTATTGTTTATGGTGGAATGTCTTGGAAAAACAATTAGCTGCTTTAGTAGTTTGGCCCTGTAACTTCCTATTAATAAAAATGTTCCTTTTCTAAATGTTATTGGTTGTGACCGCATTGTTGACTATTCTCGTTTATTAATACATTTTCTACGCTTCAGTTGCAGGTTATTCCTGAGGAAAGAGTTCTTTACCAGTGGGATACACATCACACGTCTGTACCTAAGTCTGGCAGACCGAAGTGTGAATAGTTATTTCTGATTCAGAACTCTGATTGCGGTGGGGAAGAAGGAGTTCTTTAGTCTGGAGGTCTTGCACATCATGCTCCTATACCTCCGGCCTGAGGGCAGAGGTTTGAACAGACCGTGCTGGGGGTGGGTGGGGTCTTTGATGATGGAGGCAGCCTTCCTTTGGACTCTATGGTTGTAAATGTTCTGCAGAGAGTGCAGTGGAGAATTGGTGATCTTCTCTGCAGTCTTCACCACTCTCTGTAGGCATTTACGATCCATCACGGTCAAGCTGCCGTACCACACGGTGATGCAGCTGGTCAGGAGGCTCTCAATGACGCAGTTGTAGAAGTTGCTGAGGATCACCGGAGACATCCCAAACTTCCTCAGCCTCCTCAGGAAGTACAGCCGCTGTTGAGCCTTTCTGACTAGCTGCTTGGTGTTCAGTGACCATGTGAGGTCTTCACTGATGTGGACACCCAGGTATTTAAAGCTGCTCACCCTTTCCACCTCGAGCTCCCAGATGAAAAGTGGCCGATGAGGTCTCCTCTCCTTCCTCATGTCCACTATCAGCTCCTTCGTCTTGTCCGTGTTGAGGATGAGGTTGTTATCATCACACCATGACACCAGTCTGGTCACCTCCCTCCTGTAGGCTGCTTCATCTCCACCAGTGATACGTCCTATCACTGATGACATTACTGGATGGCAATATTGAGCCTTTAATATCCCCATCTGATGCTTGGCTCTTAACACCAGCGGGTATTAGTTTTCCTGTGGCTCAGTAACAGTCTTAGAACTGGTCAAGTGCTGGAAACAGATAAGGGATCAAGAGGGAGTGTTGTACCGTCTGACCCATAGGCCTGGGGAGCACAAGGAACTGCTGCAGTTGTTGCTACCAGAAGCTTTACAGCCAGAGGTTTTAACTGCTCTTCATGACAACCACGGCCACCAAGGGTGTGAACGCACAGCATATTTGGTGCGGCAGAGATGTTACTGGCCCCAGATGGGAAGGGACATTGAACAGTGGGTTCAGCAGTGTGCTCGCTGTGTTGCAGCAAAAGCTATAATCCCAAAAGTACGAACTTTTCCAGGTCATTTGTCGGCCTCCAAGCCTTTAGAAATTGTGGCCATAGATTTCACCCTACTTGAAAGGGCCAGTGATGGTCGTGAGAACGTGCTAGTGGTGACGGATCTCTTCTCCAAATTTACTCAAGCATTCCCTACGGCTGACCAAAAAGCAAGTACTGTAGTATGCATCTTAACAGAGAAGTGGTTTTATGTCTATGGAGTACCACAATGAATACACTCAGACCAAGGGCGATGCTTTGAAGGAGAGATGCTCAAGGCATTGTGTAAACTATACGGAGTGGAGAAAAGCCATTCAAGCCCCTATCACCCAGCTGGAAACGGCCAATGTGAGAGGTTCAATTGGACCATGTATGATCTGCTGCGAACCTTGCCAGCTGAGAAAAAGCGAAGGTGGCCACAACATCTACCCCAATTACTGTTCGCCTACAACACCACGGTGCACCAGTCAACAGGTCACTCACCGTACGAGTTGATGTTTGGAAGGAAACCCCAATTACCCATTGATGCACTACTGGGTACGGTGGAAGAAGAAATGGTGGAAGGTATTGTAGAGGATTGGGTGAAAGAACAACAAGAATTCCTCCATTTTGCTTATGCGAGTGCAGAGCGACAACTAACAGCAGCAGCTAAGCGAAGAGAACCAACCTCATTGCAAGGAATTGCCCCTGTACTTCCTAGTGGCACCATAGTTTATAGAAAGAATCACATGCAAGGTCGTCACAAAATCCAGGACACATGGGACAGCACACCATATCAAGTGGTAAAGTGTCTGGATGACAGTGGGAGAGTTTACACCATTCGCCCAGTAGAGGGTATGGGTCCCACCCAGAACCTCCACAGATCTGAGCTGAGAGTGGTCCCTGGACAAATGGTGTCTCCAGTAGATGGTGACAGAGTAAGTCCTGTATCAAGGAGTGAGTTTTGTTCAGAAAGTTGCAATGAAGAGCTGGATGACTCCTATTCTGGTCAGTGGGTGAGACAGGAGGCCATCCCTGCATTAGTTAACGATCCAGAAACAGAAGTTGACCATGTTCAGCAAGAGTGTGGGATGTCTCCATCAGAGGAACCAGTGCCCTTAAGGCGTTCTGCCCGTAGAACAGCAGGCCAGCATTCTAACCCATACAACTTACCCTGACCAGTGGCATCCCAACGTGAGGTTTTGGGGGCTACAGCTCAATCCTCTCTTAGTACTGTGCAGTGTTTTTTTAGACCTTGGTGACAGTTGTTTCACTTAGTCACCGTATGGTGACCTTTCAATGTCGGGGTGGATGTGGAAAGTAGACACATTTTGAGGTGCCAGGGAGCGATTTTGGTTATGTAAAATAGGGACTTTTATTTCTGAACATGGCAGCTCAACAGTAGCTTGCCCCATAGAGCCCAATTGTTGGCTTTGAAAGAGAGGACTTTTATTTTGACAGGCATGATCGGCCGGTCTGCGGACTAGCACTGCTTAAAGTCTCGCTGGAATTAAACAAAGTAGCGTTTGTTCTCGTGGCGGCATGCACAAGCTCCGGTGGGAAAAAGCAGGTTGATAGTTGTGGACGAAACCAGTCCTGCGTGTTCGTTGATGCAAAACAAATGAGATGAGTAGATCAGACTGAAGTGAAACAAACGGTTTTATTACAGAATTCTGGAAAGGTTACAAACAGAGAACATGCATCATGTATCTCCCAAGTAAGCTCTGACCCCTTCTCATCTGACTTCCTTTTTATAGTCGCATGACCGCTCCTTCCTTACCCCAGCCTCCAATGTGTGCGTTAGGCCATCTCACCAATCCACATCATAAAAGTTTAAGGATGCGCTCGAGACGTGAGTGCGTCTGCAAGGTCAACTTAAGGTATTCCCTGTGTTTACCAACTCCCCCCGTTTTCCAGACAATGGCTCTGCTTATCTGACCAGATGAACCACATGTGTGGTGTGCTAATCCCAGTGTCTACTACTATCAGCTTCGAGGTATTACCTGTTATCTGACGTCCTTGTGTATTCCACCATTAGTCAGCACACAGCCTTATGTGCTGACTCTTAGCTCTTAGAATTGTACAATATGACCATTAAGCTTTCAATGCTAGACATAAGCTTTCTTTAATACATCTTAAAAGAGTAATATGAACAATACTAAGGCTAATAATTCCACATAGTGAAGCTGTGTTTTAAAGTAACTAGATGGTAAGAGTTTTATTTGTGTTGGAATAACTAAAGTGGACTACGGGGACGTGTTATCTGATGAGCCAGCTGACTCAGTATGTGAAGTTAAAATTTGAACAGTGACTTTGGGAGCTTCAGGAGCCTGCTGTGTGTGTGCTTGCAGATGCTAATGGAGCACGTGGGAATACCGGAAGGTGCTAGGAAGTGTACTTGAGTTCCTTACTGTACTATTTTCTATTGGACTGACCCAGACCAGCCAGTGATCACAGCCACTGTTTTGTTTTCTGGTTATGATCTCTGCCATTAAATAGGTTTTAAAGATTTAAACTTAATAAGGTACATTTTAGAATATTCAGACACTGCTATTTGACCCAAGACCGCTCTGGCCATATATCTCCTTTTTATCTGGTGCCCTTTAAGTATAAATTTGAGTATTAGGATTAATTGCTTGGTTTGCCAAGCGGCAGGTTGCTCCCTTGAGAGTAGGGTTCTCCCCATTTATTTTTGCTGTGTCACTGTGTGGAGTGTTTGAGTGCATTTGCTTTATTGTATTTGTGATTTATTTATTGATGTAATTATTTATTTTGGATATTTTTTGGTTTTGTGTATTTTCTTTTATACTTGTGGGTTGAACACCTGGCCTTGTGAAATAATTGCTCGATATTTACTGCCACCGTAATTTCAAATATCCAGCAATCCATTGGTAACAGCCTTGTTGTGGGTTCAGATTTTGTATATGTGGGAGAATTGCCAGAGTAAACTTTTTTATTGTTTATGGTGGAATGTTTTGGAAAAACAATTAGCTGCTTTAGTAGTTTGGCTCTGTAACTTCCTGTTAATAGAAATGTTCCTTTTCTAAATGTTATTGGTTGTGACCGCATTGTTGACTATTCTTGTTTATTAATACATTTTCTACGCTTCAGCCTCAAACCGTTTCTGTGTGCCTTATGAAGGTTGAGTTGATTACTAAAAGAGTAATTAAATAAGGTAACCAGGGGTCACACACAAAACACATGTAGACTGGGTTGGCAAACTCCCATGCCCCCTCAACAATCTGTGAGAGGGTGAAAAGCTGATCCATTGTTCCACGGCCGGGACAGTATCCACATTGTTCCTCCTCAATCTGAGGTTCAACTATCGGTCGGAGTCTCGTTTCCAGCACCTTTGCATAGACTTTCCCAGGGAGGCTGAGCAGGGGCACACACCCTCCGGTCCCCCTTTTTAAAAATAGGGACCACCACCCCAGTCTGCCAGTCCAAGGGTACTGTTCCCGAGGTCCATGCAATATTGCAGAGGCGTGTTAGCCATGACAGCCCCACAATATCCAGAGCCTTAAGCATTTCTGGATGAATCTCATCCACCCCTGGTGCCTTACCACTGAGGAGCTTACCAACTACCTCAGTGACCTCCACCAGGGAAATGGAACTTGACACCCCAGAAGCCTCTGGCCCTGACTCCCGTGAGGGAGGCACGTCTCCCGGATTAAGAAGTTCCTCAAAGTGCTCCTTCCACCGACCGACAATATCCTCATTCGAAATCAGAATTTCTGCACCCTTGCCGAATACAGCTTGGGCGCAGCCACCTCGACCCCTCCTGAGTCGCCGGACAGTTGTCCAGAACCTCTTTGAGGTCGAACGAATGTCTTTTTCCAAGGCCTCACCAAACTCCTCCCATGCCCTGGATTTTGCGGTGTCCACCAGGAGGTTCTTGGGTTACCGCCCCGACAGGCACCCACAAGCTTTTGGCCACAGCTACGCCTGGCAGCTTCCACAATGGAGGTTTTGAACAGGGTCCATTCAGATTCCATGTCCCCTACCTCCTCTGGGACGTGAGAAAAGCTCTCCCGGAGGTGGGAGTTGAAATCATTCCGAACTGGGGCCGCTGAAAGTCATTCCCAGCACACCCTCACTATTCGCTTGGGCCTACCAGATCTGACCATCAGTCTTCCCTGCCATCTGATCCAACTCACCACCAGATGGTGATCAGTTGACAGCTCAGCACCTCTCTTCACCCTAGTGTCCAGAACATATGGTCCCAAGTCAGATGAAACGACAACAAAGTCTATCATTGACCTTTGATCCAAGGAGCTCTGGTACCATGTACACTTATGAACATCCTTGTGTTCGAACTTGGTGTTCATTATGGACAATCCATGCCTGGCACAGATGTCCAATAACAATTCACCATTCGGGTTTAGATCGGGCAGGCCGTTCTTCCCAATCATGCCTCTCCAGGTCTCCCAGTCATTACCAACATGAGCATTGAAGTCTCCCAGTAGGACTATGGAGTCTGTAGACGGGACCCTTTCCAGAACCCCCACTCGCTCCAGGAAGGCCGAATACTCTGACCTGTTGTTTGGTGCATACGCACAGACAACAGTCAAAGTTTTCCTCTCTGCGATTTTAATTCGCATTGAGGCGACCCTCTCGTCCACCGGGACAAACTCCAACTGCCTGGTCACCAGCCGGGGACTTGTGAGTATCCCCACACCCGCCCGGCGCCTCTCACCCTGTGCAACCCCTGAGTAGGAGAGAGACCAACCCCTATCCAGGAGTTTATATATCTAGTTGGTACCTCTTAACCTCCTGCACAAGTTCTGGCTCCTTCCCCCCCAGTGAGGTTACATTCCATGTACCAAGAGCTAGTTTCTGCTGCAGGGGCCTAGGCCACCTAGGGCCTCCCCGCAATCTCCCACTGCCAATATGGCACTGCACCGATCCCCCATGCTGGACCTTGCGGGTGGTGGGCCCACATGGCCTCCCCACGTTGCCTCTTCGGGCTGAGCCCGGCCGGATTACATGGGCTGCCCGGCCACAATGGCTCTCGGCGTGAAACTCTACCCCCAGGCCTGGCTCCAGGGGTAGGTCCCGGTGACCCTTTCCCGGGCAGGGTACACGATTTTTTATGTACGATATGCATGGAGATAAACTTTGGATCGTGTTAGTCTGGGTCTTCACTCCATTTTCAAATTATGTCAAAAATGGAGATACAAGGTTTTGTTCCGACAACAGCGATATAAAAGTGTAGTTAGCTAGTTTAAAGCTGCAGTATGTAAGCTTTTTGTTAAAAGTTGCCCTGTAAAGCTTGAAATCACTTTTAAAAGTCAGAGGCGAGAGCTTCCGGTTAGGAGCAGGAATGGAATAGACGTGTAGTGGTCTTGCTCCAGTGTCGTTTTGGACTTTCTACATTTCAAAACCTGCTGCACAGTTCTTTTTCTACAGTTTACAGGACAAAAACAATTGCTTTGCTGCATCTCATCTAAATATATCCTCCAAGTCAACAAAACCAAGCAAGAAGGAACTCTGTGTCAAGGCTGACTCCAAAGAAGAGGCGAGCAACGACCTCAACATGTCGTCGCTAGCTAGCCTCCTGGTAGAACATAAAAATTCCCTCTCTGCAGAATTCAGGTCCTTAATTTCAGTTCTTGAAACCACTCGACAGCATCCATACCATGGTTTTCGAACATAACCACAAGATTCTCTCCCTGGAATCCAATGCCAGCCTCCTATACGAGCACTTGCTAGCCCTTGAAGCCATGTGCTCCACGCCAATGCCAAGCTTTCAGCAAGAGTCATCGACCTGGAATCTCAAAGCCATCGTAACAACATCAGAATCGTCAGCTTACCAGAATCGATCAAGGGTCCTCGTCCTACAGTTTTTTTTCTCTGAGCTCCTGGCGGAGGTTTTCGGTGGTGAGGTTTTGCCCTCTCCTCGGGAGCTTGACCAAGCGCACAGGGCACTGACCAGTAAGCCGGGCTCAGGGGAGAAGCCGAGGGCGGTTATAATCCCATTACACCGTTTCCAACAGAAAGAGAGAATCGTCCGCGAGGCCAGAGCCAGGAGAGGCAAGCTACAATACTGTGGCAGCCCCATCGCTATCTACGATGACTATGCCCCCGAGGTCCTCTAACAGCGTGCCACGTATCGAGAGGTGCTAGCAGATCTCTACAACATCGGTCTCAAGCCTGTGCTGTTATTCCCGGCTAAACTTATCATCACGACCAAGGACGGGGGTAAGAGGAGACTTGCTTCAGTTGAGGAGGCTAAAAGCTACCTAACGAATATCTGAGCTAATGTTGTGTAAACATTGTCGAGAGCATAAAAGTTCATGCTAATTGAGTGCTACGAACTAGCTACCTGCTAGCTCTGGTCTGAAGCCTGCTTCAGCCATTTAGCTGTCAGAATTGGCATCATTGGCGAACACAGTTATGTTAAGATCACTAGCTAAACACGTATTATTGGTCTAATTTCCTGGAATACTAAAGGGATGAATAATCCCATCAAAACTTACACAGTTACAACAACTGTGAGGTGATGTCATATTTTTGCAAGAAACACACTTTCGAAATACAGAAATCTCTTGTATTAAGAAAAGCTGGATGGGACATTTATTTCATTCTAAATTTCCTGTCAGGACAAGGGGGGCTGCTATCACCATTCATAAAAACATCATGTTTGAACCAACAAATTCCATTCTAGACTCTGATGAGTGCTACGTCATAGTTTCAGGCCTACTTTATAATGTGCCAGTGATCCTGGCCTGTTTGTATGCTACTTGGGATGATGAGGAATTTTTTCTCCGATCTCCCAAATGTGGATAGTCACTACATAGTCATAGGCGGTGACTTTAACCTCGTCCAGGATGCGAGTCTTGATAGGTCGTCACTTAAGCAGGTCGCCTTGTCGAAATCGGCCAGTGCTGTATTAAACCACCAATCCCGATTAGGTTTGTCAGACCCCTGGAGATTTAAAAATCCACAGGGCAATGTCTTCTCTTTTTTCTCTCATGTGCATTACTCTTTCTCAATGTAGCAGGAGGTGGTTAAATTGTTACACCTCCTGTTTAACAAACACCCACTTTAAATTGTTGGGCGGGTCCTTGGCACACTATATCTGGGCAGGAGAACGCTGCCTGTAGGTGCGCTACCTGTTGTTCCCCCCCCTCTCCCTTCCGGGGCATTTTACTTCCGGGTCTACGGCATCCGGCGTGGCGGTGTTTGGCGTGGACGCATTTGATTCTCCTTTCTGGCTCACTCTTCAACGAGTATAAGGTACCCGTATTTTTGGGTTTTTGTATGGAAGGCTTCCAATGCGGGTTTTAATCATTAATCCGCTTCCGCGGTTTGTTATAGTGCCGTTGGCTTGCGGTGTTCTTGCCGGTGTTGGTGCTCTGTGGCTTTGCCGGCACAGTTTCACTTGCAGTTAAGTAAGAATAAGGGCTGTGCTGCGCCGCTGTGGCTACTACTTGCTGTGGCTGGGGGGCCTGTGTTCCTATCCTTCCTGCGGGGGAGACTGTTGTGCTGTATGCTGGTAGGTATACGCCCTGTTAATTTGTAAGCTGGACAGTATTTTGCGTTGACCATTTTAGCTGCTGTTGTGTGTTTTGCAGGTCTTCTGGCCAGAACTGTTTGCTGGTGTCTCCAGCTCTCTGTGGTGCTGCTGTTTTGTCTGGAATTTACGTTTGGGATTCAGATTCCTGCTGTATTACCATGGGTTGGCTTAGGACTGTTTTTGTTTCTTTAATTTTGGTTTATTTTATGTTTGTTTAGTAATATTGTCCTTTTCTAATTTGTTTCTCTGTCTGTTTATTTGTTTTTTTGTGATTTTTACTTTGTTCTAATTTGGCTCTTGGGCTGTAGTGTTGATTTTGTTATATGTGTGTGTGTGTGTGTGTGTGTGTGTGTGTGTGTGTGTTTTATGAGGGTTATTGGACGGTGTTGTATGAGGGGGTAAGGACAGTGGCACTTATTAGCCAATGCTGTTAGCCTTCCTCCTCAAACCCTGGTGTAACTATTTTTTGTTTTTTCTTCTGGTTGGACAGGAGCAGTGGGCCAAAGCGGGAGGCAGACTGATTTGGGTGGCGGAGTCCCTTTTTCACCTTCCCTGTAGTATAGAGCACTTTGTGTGGCGTTGAGGTGTGTAGTGTGATCACCTGTGGTGTGTAGTGTAGGTGCTCCCCCCCCTCTACTCTCATACTTTCTTCTGCTGTGGTGAGCCCCTTAGCCCTGTTCCGTTTGCCACCAGAATTTTATGAAATTGTATATGGATCCATAGGATATTAAATTTAATTGTATTTGTGTCTTTTTATTGTGCCAGGGTCCAGTAGGGGGCTTGTGTCCTGACCTGTCTTGGGAGGGAGATTTTAAATAATCTTTAATAAACTTTGAAAGAACATTGGCATTACGTCTCTGTCCAAGTGTGTCGAACCAGCGTGTCCTTCTGCCTTGGGCTTATGTCCCAGGTATATTTCCTAGGGGTGAAATTCCCCTAGGTGGCGTAGTCGTGCTACTTAATTTACCCCTCCGCTCTGCCACATCAAGGATAGATTTTTTTCTTGCTAGATAACAGACTACTCCAACATGTTAATCATGCAACTATCACACCATTGTCATTTCAGACCATGCCCCCACAACAGTTGATATCAGTTTTCCTTCTGCCCCAAATTTTGTTAAGCAAAGGAGATTCAGTTCATTTATGTTATCCAATAATGAGTTCAGGAACTTTATTGATGCTCAGATTAGCTTCTATTTTGCAGTTAATGATACCCCAGAGGTTGGTAGTGACATTATATGGGAGGCCTTCAAGGCTTTTATCCATGGGCAAGTGATTTCTTATTCTTCTCAGGTGAGACGAGCAGCGAGAGCTAGGTCCTTAGAGGTAACAGACAAACTTTTTAAACTAGACACAGTCTATGCTTCCACACCCTCTCCCACTCTTTACAAGAAACGCCTTCAATTACACTCAGAACATGACCTTTTGATGACACACAAAATAGTGAGACAACTGCAACAATCTAAACAATTATTCTTTGAACAGGGAGATAAAGCGGGGAAGTTGCTTGCACACCAAGCCTGTGAGGCCTACGCATCCAGGTTGATTTCTAAGATTAAGTTAACTTTGGGCAATATAACCTCAGACCCATCATCTAAGTCTTTTTTGATTATTATTCCAGCCTCTATAAGTCAGAACAGTCCTTCAACCTCTTAGAGTTACACCGCTGTCTTGATGCACTAAATTACACCAAAGTTAACGAGACTCTGGCCGTGGACATGGGTAGGCCCATTTCCACCCTGGAGATACAAGAGGCAATAGGGTCACTTCAAAATGGAAAATCTCCCGGACCTGATGATTTTACAGTAGAATTCTACAAAGAGTTTTCTACACAACTTAATACAATCTTGACAAGGTTATACAATGATTAATTTGACAAAGGCAGACTTTCTCCAACCTTATCTGCAGTGAATATCTCTTTGTTACTCAAAAAAGACAAGGACTCGACCCTTTGCAGCAGTTACAGACCAATATCACTCTTAAACGTAGATTTTAAAATTCTGGCTAAAGTTCTATCTCGTCGGCTTCAGCGGATTATGCCAGACCTTATTGCCCCTGACCAAACAGGTTTTATATAGGGCAGACACTTATTCTTCAGCACCCAGAGATTACTTAATATTTTATATTCCCCTTCTTCCAACTCTCCTGAAATTGTAGTGTCCCTTGATGCTGAAAAAGTTTTTGATAGGGTGGAATGGGGTTACCTGTTCTTCATTTTATACAAATTTGGTTTTGACTCTAACTTTATTCGTTGGATCCGCCCGTTATATGCTGCCCAAACTGCTTCCCTCTATACTAACAGTATGAACTCACCACCTTTTCCTTTATACCGTGGGACACACCAGGGGTGCCCACTATCCCCCCTTGATTTTCAACCTGGCAATAGAGCCTTTAGCAATCTGGCTTCGTAGCCAGGACAGATTTGAGGGCATTGCACGTTATAATGTAGTACATAAATTCTCCCTTTACGCAGATGATCTTCTTCTTTAAATTTTAAGCCCGCCTCATCCTTTCCACCAATATTAGAAATTCTGGACCAGTTTAGCCATCTCTCTGGTTATAAACTGAACTTGCAAAAAAGTGAGCTATTTTTTGTAAACTCTCTAGCAAAGTCCCTTCTGCAGTCGATATTTCCATTTAAAATAGCAGCAGGGGGATTTAACTATTTGGGGGTATTCTTTACCAACTCAATTAATGACCTTTTCCCCAAAAATGTTCAGCCTCTCCTCGACACATTTAAATCGGACATAACCAGGTGGGCCTCCCTTCCATTGTCCCTTACGGGCCATGTTAGCTTGATTAAAATGGTCACCCTTCCTAGATTCTTAAATACTTTTCAACATATCCCAGTGGTTATTAGTAAATCCTTCTTTGTCAACTTTGATCATTTGCTGAATGCATTTTTATGGGACAACAAACCCACATGTCTCAAAAGGTCAGTTCTCCAGCTCTCAAGGTCTGAAGGAGGCTTGGTGCTCCCTAACTTTCGTCAATACTATTGGGCTTGTAATATTCATAAATTACTCTACTGGGCCTATTGGAAAGCACCAAATGGCCTTCCACCTTGGGCTCATATTGAGATCTCATCTTCTTGTAGTTCCCTATTTACTGTACTTTGTTCCCAGCTCCCCATATCTGTTAACAAAGCTTCTATGAATCCAGTTGTTATCAGTGCTATTAAAATTTGGCTCCAATTTAGGAAACATTTTGGTTTTCATAGTGCCTCAATCCATATGCCTATCTTAAAAAAAAATCACTTGTTTCTACATCATGCTCTGACTCGGCTTTCTGTTTCTGGTCAAGTAAGGGGCTTACTACAGTCTTCGAATTTAATAAGGATTGGGTCTTTTCATCCTTCTCAGACTTATCTATGAGATATCTACGAGTCACCTCTTTTGATTTTTTCAGGCCCGACATTTTGTTCAGAAACTATTCCCCACTTCCCTAATTGTCTTCCTGAAACCTATATTGATCAATTTCTTACTCTTGATTATTCCAAAAAGCGACTCATATTTGTTATATATAATTTAATTAAATCAATACAGGTAGAACCTACTGAAACCCTTAGAAAATCCTGGGAGGAGAACTTGGGAATTACTATTTCAGACGACCACTGGGCTCACATCCTGGACCAGGTTCATTCTTCATCCATATGTGCTAGACATGGCCTACTGCAGTGTAAGGTGCTCCACAGAGCTCACTTTACCAATGCTAGGCTGGCAAAGATATTTCCAAACCAAAGTGACACTTGTGAGAGATGTAAGCAATCTCCGGCTGACCATGTACATATGTTCTGGACGTGCCCTCAACTTACTAGTTTCTGGTCAAGTGTATTTGACTCTCAATCAAGTCCTCAACTGTAATTTAAGCCCTAATCCTAAGCCCTATTTGGCATCACCCCTGATTTGGGCCTCCCTGCAACCTCACAATCTGTTATTGCTTTCTCAACCTTGCTGGCCAGACATGCCATTCTTCTTAAATGGAAACAGGCCTCTCCATCTTCGCACGGTAGTTGGATCCGGGATGTCTTATTTTGCATCAAGCTCGAAAAGCTAAGATTCTCCCTGAAGGGTTCCTTGAGATTCTTTCACAGGACCTGGGATCCTATGCTTGAGTTTATCAACAATTCTGTTTTACTCAAAGATAGCAATGCCTAAATATGTGAATTGAGAGGTATGTGTTGCCCTTTTCTCTTTTGTTTATTATTTTTATCATTATTGTTGCTATGTGTTATTTATTTATTTATTTTTATTTAATCTAATCTTCTAATGTTATTGATATTTGTACATATTGTAATTTATTATTTATATTTAGTATTATTTACACACTGATTTAGACCACTCCTGTTCTGGTAATTATTCTGTTTATCTCTGTAAAGCTGATCCCCAGGCGCAGCTTTGGTGGAAGTAGGTGTTCTAAGGGGGTGGGTGGGTTAAGGTTTAAGGATAAGGGATTGATGCAGAAATTCACTTTTTGTTGTTTTACTTGAAAAGTGTAATATGTCTGTGATTCTACAAAAGGCAATAAAAAGATTTGGGGGGGGGGGGGGGGGGGTTCAGAGGCATTCATTTGGGAGTTTTTCACACCATGTTATCCACTTTACATGATAACATGACATACACAGACTCAAAATAAAGGTCTGGCTCGATGTTTAGGTCTCAAATAACCTCAAAATGAACATTATACTGATGACAGTGTGATAACAGTAGTAGATAATCCACTCATATCCTCAGAAGACGCTCCTTCACCAAGTTTACACTGAGTTCTCTTTGAACTCTCTTCCAATCATCTGATTCATCCTCTCGGGGAAGGGGGCCGAAGCACAACCCATACTACAGAATGTTCTTCCACACACTCTTCTTGCAGTTACACACGTCCACCAGAGGGGTCTCCAAATCCCCAAAACTTACAGAGTAGAAGTGTTGATATACTGCTTCGGGTGCAGTATTGATCTTCATGATGTTCATTAATTGTTTTTAATCCAGTGTTTCTTAATGATAAAAGATAGAAGCTCTGTAGTTACTGGCCTAATAGATTTTTTGCACCCAATATGACTTGAATCATCTTATTCAACTGACTAATATGTACATAATGTGACATTTTTGTTGTCCACTTTCTGTTCATTCTGGTAAAGTGACAAAATAAAGGTGATAAAATGACCCTGTGGGGTAGAGAAATGTCTCTTACATTAAAATTTCTTAATTTATGTGAAATTACATGCTACAAATTAAAACCCTTTATACGCATTAAAATGTCTTACATTTTAATTGACATGGTCTTAAATTTTAGGATACAGACAAGCTGTTTATTTTAACAGAGCATCATCTCACACACAGGGAACAACACTGTTTTTGATACATAAACCTGTGCATATTATAAGCGCATTAAAGGAAAATGTAGAATATGAGCTTCTCCACGGAGTCCATCAAGGTTCAGGTGCCTTTCTAGACTTAACTGAAGTGTCAGATTCAAACTTCTCTGTGCACTACAAATGTTTTCAGGACATCATCACATGCAGCTCTAACATCTCTATAAAATGATTAATGTCTAATCTGCCGTAACTGTATGTACTGTGCTGTAATGTCTGAAATGCCCTCAGTTTAGAGTGGCATTTCAGACATTACAGCACAGTACATACACTTTTATTTTCCAACTTTATAACTGGCCAATAAGATATTAAAACTGATGCTTATAAATGCAGCAATTATGCAGCCACATCTGTCTATAAATCACCAAGATCTTTCAACAGTCGGTTTTATCCGATAACAAAAGTAAAATGTGAAAAGAGTACAAACAAAAATAAAAAAATGTAAAAATTGCTGTTTTACCCTATTTAGCCACCAGAGTGTTAATTACTCTCAGCATTATGCCGATCAGACTGTACCTGCAAATAAGCAGAATAAACTAATGAAATAAAAATAAACTACAGTGAGGTTCACAGTGGAGGAGAGCAGGGAGGGTCAGTGTAGAACTACATTCAACTTATTACACACGGCTAAATACAAAAGCTGCAATGAAGTGAAACACTGGCTAAAACTAGCTTGACAGCACTGGTAGCTGCAGTTATCTAACAGTGCATACAGTCTGTAAGGATATATGTTCTAAAGTGCTGGTTTATTTGACTAGAACAGTGTGAAAAAAGAAGGAACCTGGTCCTTTAGGTAAAAATGTAAGACGAATGTGGAGTCAAGGAGCCTTGAGGAATGTCTACAGCAAGACTGACAGGTGGTGAATATACACACCATCAGTTTTTGAACTTTATCAGTATTTATCAGTTAAATAGCTACTGTGATTGCACATATGTCAGCTATAGAAGTTGGCCCATGTAGTATATTATATAATGCAATATAATACACAGACTGGCCACTTTATTAGATCCACCTCCTTGTATCTCTACTCATTGTCCTTCTTATCAGCTACACTGACCATATAGTTTCGCTCTGTAGTCCTACAGTTATAAACTGTAGCCCATCTGTTTCTCTGCATACTTTGTTCTTCAGTGGTCAGAACCCCCACAGAGCAGGTACTATTTGGGTGGTGTCAGTGTGTATTGCGCTGGTGCAAGTGGATAAGACACAGCAGTGCTGCTGGAGTTTTTAAACATTGTGTCCACTCACTGTCCACTCTATTAGACACTCCTACCTTGTCAGTCCACCTTGTAGATGTAAAGTCAGAGAAGATAGCTCATCTGCTGCTGCAGTTTGTGTTGGTCATCCTCCTTCATCAGTGGTCACAGGACGCTCTTGGCTGGATAAAACAGTTTTAGTGTTAATGTTTACACTTTTGTTTTGATGTGTTTTTTTCCCTGTCTGTAAGAGTCTGTGAAAAGGTTTTATCTTTGTCGCCCCCTTCTGGCACAGATGAAAACTGTCTGACACCTAGTGAATGATACTGTAAAATACTTGGCTTCAAATCATAAAAATACTGATAATAATCAATTATTCTGTCACAATGCATTGCTATTTCAATGGTGCTTATGGTCCCCACACTAATGTGAAGCCATATTTTCCTCCTTGTCTGTGTCCCTAAGAAGAAAATCCTAGCTGTTTGTTGAACACGTATGTAATCTGAATGTGTTTACTACAGATCACAGTATGTTAAATAATCTATTCCACACCCCTACCTCATGCTCAGAAATGAGTGCTGTGTCGGAGCTGCATGCCTAGAGGCTTGGTTTTATACACTTGTGGCCATTGTTTGGAACACCTGATTTCAATGATTTGGATCGGTAAGTGAACACTTCTGGAAATAGTGTATTTGCTTCCAATGAAAACCCAATCATCTACAGTCGGCAAATAATAATCTGATGATGCAATTCAAAATTATTTTATTTTCCCTCATATATTTTTGTAACAAAATCCTTAAATACAAAGATGTTCAAAGACAAAATTCATGGACAGTACACTAATACATGACACATTTATACAAAAACACCTGCCACTCAAGTGTAGCTGAAGGCACAGTTAAAATTTTAACATTACTCAAATTTCAGATTAGATCACTATACTTGTCTATCACTTTGAAGTATGTTTGCTCTTCTGAACAGAAGCTCCATTCATGGTGCTGTGTAAGAATTCATAGAGCTTCTTGGCATTACTGGTGCTGCCCAGTATTTCACTTAGTTTCTCCTGGCTTAGAGTGAGCAGCTCAGCCAGGTTGGCTGCATGTTTTACAAGCCCCCGGAAGTTCTTGACGTTCACTCCGGGCATGCGGATGAGGAAATCATAGGGTCCAGCATTGTAAAGGTCAGCTGATTCCTCCACCATGTCTGACTCTGCTGTGACAGCCTGGGCAGCAGCAGCCTCTGGCTCTGGCCGGCCGTGCTTCAGCTCTTGGAAGAGTTCAGCAGTGGCATGCGGGGAGGGGCACCATAGCAGTCTGAGGCGGGGGAAATGCAGGGTGAGGAGGGTCAGTTTAGAGGTGATGTCATTGGCAGACATTTCCTGGCGCATGTCACTGCGAGCCACCAGAGAGAAAGGCTTGGCTGGGTCAAACTCAATAAGCAGCACAGGTTGGCGGTAGAAGCGGCTCATGGAGAGGCACTGCGTGTACAATCGGCCACTCTGCAGTGACCCAATGAGATCGCTCACACTCTTTCGTTCCACACAGATATTGGAGGTCAATATATAATCGCCCACCTCAAGCGTGACCGGTTCAATGTCAAGCCCACGCCGATGCAAAAGAGAAGGGAGCTCGCTTCGGAACTCCCTCATGTCCACGATAACCCGAGACGGCTCCTCAACCACCTCTTGTCCACCTGAGAAACGAAAAAAAAAAAAAAAAAAAACACACAAAAACACAAATATAAATGACATTTAATTTGACACTTTACCAAATGCATTTATAGATACTGAAAAAATATTCAACCAATGGCAATTCAATCTGAAATGAAACTGCACCAAATGTATTAGATCAGCCAAAAACACATTACCTGCTTTCCGGGTGTTGGTAGCAGCATAAGCAGGATCTGAGTTGCGGACCAGGTCCAAGTTTGTGTCCTCTCGGCCTTCTCTCTCCTCTGGAACTACCATGCTGGCTTTTTCTCTAAATTCAAAATACATCAAGAAAATAACTTAAAGTGGAGAAATCAGTGATGATATTCGGCTTCTTCTTCTTCTTCTTTCGGCTGCTCCCTTTAGGGGTCGCCACAGCGGATCATCTGCCTCCATCTTGCCATATCCATTGCCTCCTCTACTTTCACACCAACCATCTCCATGTCCACCTTCACTACATCCATAAACCTTCTCTGAGGTCTACCTCTTCTTCTTCTACCTGACAGCTACATCTCCAACATTCTTTGCCCAATATATCCACTATTCCTCCTCAACACATGTCCAAACCATCTCAACCTGGCCTCTCTGGCTTTATCTCCAAACTGCTCCACCTTCACTGTCCCCCTGATCTGCTCATTTCTAATCTTGTCAAGCCTTGTCACTCCTAACCAAAATCTCAGCATCTTCATCTCCGCCACCTCCAGCTCAGCCTCCTGTCTTTTAGACAGAGCCACAGTCTCCAAACCATACATCATAGCAGGATGCACTACTGTCTTGTAAACCTTCCCTTTCACTCTTGCTGCTATCCTTCTCTCACACATCACCCCTGACATCCGTCTCCACCCACTCCATCCTGCCTGCACCCTCTTCCTCACCTCTTTTTTGCACTGTCCATTGCTCTGGATGGTTGACCCAAGATATTTGAAGTCATCCACCTTTACGACCTCTACTCCTTGCATCTTCACCTTTCCACCTGCCTCCCTCTCATTCACACACATGTATTCCGTCTTGTCTCTACTGACCTTCATTCCTCTCCTCTCCAGATTCTCTTCCACCTGCTCTCTACTCTCACCACAGATTACAAGTTTTACGCCAGATGCCCTTCCTGACGCAACCCTCACCATTTATCCGGGCTTGGGACCGGCACCAGAAGTACACAAAGTACACCCCTAATGGCTGGTTTGATGACATTCAGCTACAATGACATTAAACATAAATCAACAACAGTTAATAATTTTTTAAAATTTAGTTGAAATGGAGAAAATTATGCAGACCTTATCAGATGTTCAAATGCTTGTTTTTCTTTACACAGAGCTGTGAGATATCTCTGCTCCTCTGTTGAGCCACCATAAATGAGAAAATACACCCTATGAAGGACAGTGTATAAATCAGAGTAATTAAAATAAATAAGGCAACTGTATGAATCATAAAAAGACAGATTTAGACCAAATACAGTGAGCCTGTGAACAACAACCAATTTAAAGTAACTGTATAAAGGGTGTTACGGTGGCGTGGTGGGTAGCGCAGTCGCCTCATAGCAAAGAGGGCCTAAGTTCGATTCCCCTGCCGGGTGACTGGGGTCCTCTCTGTGTGGAGTTTGCATGTTCTCCCAGTGTCTGTGTGGGTTTCCTCCGGGTTCTCCGGTTTCCTCCCACAGTCCAAAGACATGCAGTCAGGCCAATTGGACATGCTAAATTGCCCCTGGGTGTGAGTGACTGTCTGTCTGTCTGTCTGCCTGCCCTGCGATGGACTGGCGACCTGTCCAGGGTGTATCCAGCCTTTCGCCCGAAGACTGCTGGGATAGGCTCCAGCACCCCCCCGCGACCCTGACGGAGAAGCGGCTTAGAAAATGGATGGATGTATAAAGTGTGCACACACACACACGACAGTGCTACCCACAGTGCCACCGTGCCACCATAGTAACAAGTAGAGGCTTTCAATTTTTGAAAACGATTGAATTGTACAGATTTGCAGCCTTTTTCTGATGTATTTTGTCTGTTCAAAAAAGTGAAGAATTTAGTACCTTAATGGTTTTCCTGGCCTGCTACCTTTGTAAACCTCCAGCTGGCGCACAAAGCTGAGCTCAGCATCATACAGCACAACAAACATGGGCTCCACTTCCTGTAATACTCTCGTTAGACTGTAAGGATCAGAGCATCCTTTCAGTGGATGAATGACAGTCAACGGTTCTTTGACAATACTATAGTAGGAATCTGAAGAAAGAATTTCTTCCTCCCGCCCTTTTTCTTCTTCCTCCACTTCATGTTCTTCCTCATCTCCACTGCTTCCCATCTGTGCTGTTTCAACTTCTTTCTCCTGCCCTGCCATTTGTGTGAGGGTCAGTGAAAGTTTCTGTTTCTTTGTGCTGGATTTAGTGTTTTTGGCTTTAGATTTCTTGCCATTTAAGGATTTTCCTATGCCTTTTTTGGGCCAGCTGTTACCTTGCTTAGATTTATCATGCGCTGCTGCTGGCTCATCTTTTCCAAAAGTGCGTGAATAAAGGCGGTTAAGTAAAGAGTCTGCTCCTCTCTGGATATACTCCTTCAGCTGAGCGCATGTCCTGTCATCACTAGCACATATCAGGACATGTCCTGGAAAACAAACACACACGTACAAACATCTCAAAGCCAGACAAGCACAAACATCTGAAATTGTGAATTAATCTATTGCTCCATGTGTAACAGCCTTACCTGGTTCATGCTCAGACCTACTATTTTCCTGCTCAATTTCTTGTAGAACCTCGGTCAAAGCCTCCCATTTTGGATTCTTCTCCAGCACACACTCTCTTTTCAAAGGCGCTTCACACACACACAAAATTACATTTTATATCTGACATCCTTTTGTACCAGTAGAAGGCCTACATCTTAGGCTTGAGCAAGTTGACAGCACCATCACAATGTCAACAGATCTAACTATGAATTTTACTTTTTACTTAGAGATGATAATCAACAACTTTGTTACTTGATAGTACATGCATATTTAATGGTACAAAAAAAAACATGAATGAGTGAGATATTGTGCATTTCCACTGGGCTGTGCAGTACAATACAATCCTGTTCATCCTTTACTAGTTTTAATGGCTTCTTAGTGCAGTTACAATAAGTGGGTATTTTATCATGCTAGGACTACTCAGGAGGTGGTTGTAGATTTTACTACTATCACAGCCACAAATATGACTGGTAACATGACAAATGGCACCTAAAATGTTTTGAGAACTACTGAAGCAACAAGTTATAATCGAGGCTGTGGAGATATTTATAGATAGATATAAATATATATTAGATAGATAGCTAGCCCATTTAAACTGGACTGGTCACCCAACAAGCACTATGGAGTAAGTGTGTGCTTCTACATTAACAAGAGTTACTGTAACACTGTCCTGGTTCTGGGGAGGATGTGTACACCAGATATTGAACTGGTGACAATTTCACTTCATCCTTATTATTCACCTCACTAATTTCAACAGGATTTTTTTTTTGTGTTAATACAAACACGAGCTAATGCATCTGTAGCTGCCCAGCTGACTGGCGATGTAATGCATAGGTTGGACTCAATTTGTCCAGTGATCTCAATTTTATTCTTGGTGATTTTAACCACTGTAAACTAAAAACTCTTAGGACATATGAACATATGCGAGTTGCACCACCACACGAAACTCTATGTTCAATCTTTGTTATGGTTCTCTAGTTGGTGCTTATAAATCCTTGTCGATACCTTCTTTTGGTGCATTCTATCACAATAGTGTGTATTTGATGCCTATTTATAAATCGTCTTTCAGACGCCTTGAGCGTAAGGAGAGAAAAGTAAAAATGGTCAGAAGTATTTCCTCTCATCAAGCATGTTTGGTTGTACAGATGTTTCTTATACCGGAAATCCGCTGGAGAAGAAGCTTATCTCCAGAGAAGTGCGAAATGAAATACGGAGGGCAAAAATGAAATATAGGGAAACAATAGAAAGGCAGGGATAATCTTAGAAAAACCTGACAAGGTATTAACATGGCCTCTATCAATCAAGGAGTAAATAAGTCACAACAACTTATTAGGATAAATGTAGTGGATGATTCTGAATTACCAAATGCCTTCTATACATTTTTTTCTCGTTTTGAAAGGCCTGAGTTTTCTGAGAAGGTTTCTAAGCTTAGAGAGTCTCTCGTATCTCAGAATGAGATTGTGATGACTCAGAAATGTGTTATGGGTCTATTTAGGAGGGTGCATATGAACAAAGCTGTTGGTCCTGATGCTATTTCCACTGACCAGCTTTGCAAGGTTTTTACTACACTTTTCCAGTTGTGTATTGAACGTGGTCAGATACCTAAAATCTGGAAAATGTCTACTAGAATACCTACTCCAAAATTGAAGGAACTAAGTGAGTTTAGACAGGTTGCACTCATATCCCTTGTTCTAAAAAGTTTTGAAAATATGTTAAAAGAAATGGTTCTCGCTCTCATTGGTAGCAAATTAGGTCAGTTTGCCTACCAAACTGGTAAGGTTGTAGAGGATCCAAAACATTTTATCGTTGATAGGTTGTATATGCACCTTGACAGACCCAAATCTCATGTGAGACTCTTATTCGCTTATTTTTTCCTTCAGCTCCAGTCTCATATTTTGATTGAGTGACTAGCTTTTTATTTTTAATTACATGATCAGCTGTTGGTGTTGCTTTTAGATTTTTAGACCGAGAGAATTCAGCAAGTCTGGGTGAAGGGTCAGCAACATGGTCTCAAATACAGGTGCACCTCAGGGTTATGTCCTGTCGTCTTTGCTTTTTATTATGTATACAGACAGCTGGAAGCTTTCTAGCTTCCAAGAATATCCTGAATGGTATTGTAAAACCTGTTCAAAGATAACTGGAATCCAAGACCTGGGCTCTGTTGGGGGAAACAAGTGCCTCAGAAAGCAAAAGGAATTATCACTTAATCCGATTATATTCTGCCCAGTGAATTCACTGTAATGCCGTCAGGTCGGCGTTATATCGTAACTTGGACAGGGAAAGCTGCTTATGAATTGCTCTGAATTTAACTGAACTGATATGATGGTCCTACTATGTTATGACTGATCACATTGTCCATCATGCAAATTGAAAAAGGCCTTTCAGAGACTTTGCCCAGCCCATCTACTGAAACAACAGTTGAAACAGCATACCAGAGGCACACGGGTTTTGGTCCACTTCTCCAACTTTAAGCTTCTTTTTTCCTTCATACATTCGATAAACACGGCTACGGGCATTCACAAACATAGATGTACTTGAGTCCAGAAACAGCCATCCTACAGAGATAGAGAAGAGATCACAAAGAGGATCAGGTGCTTTTCTTCTTGCACTCCTTTGATAAATATCCGCTGTATCAAAACAGCTCCATCAGCCGTACCCGAGTTACTGCCAAAGTTTTTCTGGCTGGAGCGCAGAGACTCCAGCAGGTTGAGGAAAGTGACACAGTCATACTGGGTGAGGTAGAGGAGCAGACTGCGTAAAATCTTCAGATCCTGCACCAGAGATTTGGTCTTGGTCCCCAGCTGATGCCAAAAGGGATCTAGGTAATGTCGAATGGTCTAAACAAACAGCACAGAAAACTAAACATCCCATAAACATGTGCTTATTTTGGTAATGAACTAATGTAGGTAGTCTTCAGACAAGTGCACTGTACAGGCACATTAAAATTTTTACTACATCATACAGAAAAGCACTCTGGAGTTAAAATAAATAAATAATAATTAAAAAAAAAAAGGTATGGATAAAACTGTACTGCCTTTTGGAAGGTTATTCTGGACAATAATAATAATAATAATCATCATTATCATCATCACTGAAATACACACACAAGTATAAAAATAAAATAAAAATCTCTGACTCTTTTGCAGACATAAGTGTCCCACAAATCTGTGTCTGTTTGTGTTTACTGTTAACTATACTCCCCTAATGTTTAAATACTTCCTCCAGACACATTTGCATCTTCAGTGTAGATTCAAAACTAATTCTGAATCAAACAAAATAAATCAAGCTTTGGTGAAATTTTTAATTTTACAGTGAATCATAAATAATAAGCAGTAAATAGAATCATAAAGCAGTCATAGTTTTAGACCTTCAATACATGAGCATAGTGGCTATAGCTAACGTTCTCACTTTCTCAAAGGCATTGCCAAGTGTATTCTCCAGAGACAGGTCCTCAGCCTCGAGAGTTGGATTGTATCGCTTGAGCTCCTTCAGGCAGGCGTTCATGATGTCTAGAATGGAGCTCTGGATGGCCCTCATGGCAGAAGTCAAAGGCACGTGCAGCTCCACCACATCAGGCTTGTGTCGATCCAGAACAGTGCTCACAGATGCTTGAAACCTGAGTGAGACCAACACACAAAGAAACATACTACTGAAACAAGGGAACAATTTTCAAAATGCCTACTGTAGATATATTAGGGTTGTAATTCTCTCATACTACAACAAGTACACTGGGAAATTGTTCAGTGCCTCATGAAATCTCAAAGTTCACAACAAACCTGATTATTTTGGCATGATTCAGAATTATTTTTTCAAACAGTAGAAACAACGTACACAGTAGTAGGATATAGATAATAAAAACAATACACAAACATGCTTTTATTTTTACATTTGGAAACAGTCTCAGAATTTCCTAAATCAGTCAAGCTGCCACCTTCATATCACTGCATCATTATCTACTTATACCTAGGCCAGAGAAAGAGCTTCTTCACAAAAAGGTTTCTCATAACTCGCTCAACTTGGCAGAAGCCAGTGGAGAAAGCTGTCACTTTATCTGTGAAGGCTTTGATGAACCCAGTCTTGTTCTTTTGTCGGTACAGTCTCAGAATAAAGGCTTCTTGACAGGAGTCAATGATCTTATGGGCACGGTAGACCAGGATCCCTGCAAGAGTAACAGTAGAGTGCATGTCAACCATTTCACAACTGTCATTCCATTAAATAAGCAACAAACAATGCAGAGTAAAATAACTGTATATAGAAAGGGTGCACAATATAACGGCACTAATATGTTTTCCCTGTTAAATCAGAAATGTAAATATAGCCGCAAACGGCAACGAGCGGGTTCAAGTACGCACCAGCAGTACGGGCCCTTCTGCAGGTTTAGCCCATTATGCCTAAAAAGGCCTCAAGCTGTTTGGGTCTAATTTATAGGCAGAGTGAATAGAACTGAAAGGATGTCAGTTAATCAAAAGGCCTTCAGTTGCCATAAACAATACGCAGAGGTCTTTAAACACATATGTTTCTATTCATATGTAATGATACACACTGGTTTGTAGAATATCCAAGAGGTTGTCAACATAAATGTCAAAACTACATGACTAATATTAGCATTTTTCACACAGTAGCACTTGCACAGAGGTTTGGTTCTATATTTAATCCTTTGACTTAATGTGAGGTCTAATGCACTCATAACGGGTCCTTTTGGTGTAGAGCAGCTCAGTGAAACTGGGTCAGAATTTGTGAACAGGCCTCAATTTGGTATTGATCAGGGACCTTTAGCAAATGCATTTACCAAGTTTTGGTCAGATTGACCTTTTGACCTTTGTATAATAAGCCTTTGTATAATGTAGTCTTTGAATGAATAAGCCAAAACACCAGACAAACAGTACAATTTCTGACATAACATGTAATTAGAAAGTCACATGGCATCAATTGTTTATCTGTAGACCTCAACATGTTTTTGCTATTTACCTGCTAGTTATTCTAGACTAATTTCAAAAGGTTTGGATCAAAATCCAGACACTAGTTTGAAAAGTATGGTTTTCGAACAGTTAATAATTACAAAAAACTTTACAGTTTTGTAATAAACATGCATTTGCAAAATTGTTTGGAATAATGTACTACATATGATACATAGGAGATTTCCAGCAAAATTGTAATATTATAGTAATAACATGCAATAATAGGTTTATTTTTATGAATATCGTGACTTCCTTCAGGAAATGCACATCTAGTTATTACTATCAGTCTGGTACTGGAACTACAGTCAATAATTTTAAGTGATATAATTTGTGCTAAGCCACATACTGGTGCATGTATAATCAACAATGGAGGGCCTTTATTTTTATTTTTTTTCAAACTCATTGAAATAATCTGCTTACAGCATTTAAAAATGGATTATAGTATTTAGTATAGTATAGAGCCTATATTAAAATGCAATAAAATCCATTTCAGTGCAACCCTAGTATGCATATTACCTGAAATGAGGTGAGCAGGAATCTTGTCGGTGAGGAAGTCGACCACCAGGATGCGGCTGGTCACATACAGCACTCCTCCTTGTGTGTAAACATGGTAGCGCTCACTACTCTGTACATCACTGTTCACAGTCTGGGGAAGATGACTCACCCCCTCAGCTCTCAACTGCTCTGTGAAGTATTCCTGCAGGATTTACCACCATTAGTTAACTCGCATTCAAACATACTCCTACAAATTAACATTGAATTACCAGAAGCACCTGGTACTTATTGCAGGATATTTAACCATATGTCCAGATGTGGCATTTTCTCATTTGTTTGTTGAGCTCATCTAAAATAATGCATATATATAGACCACATTATATGTTTACATAGTGAGTTGTCACTTAATTCGTCATACTAGACTCAACAGTCTTGTCTTTCAGTGACACGGGACTACTGCTTTTAGCAAAACAATATAAAATAACAGTTACACCACCCAAGGTGTAACTATACAAATTTATCAACAGGCCAATCAGCACATGCCCACAGTAGATGGGACAGACTCCCGTTTTCTTTTACTTTGAAAGGTGTGATTTGAATATTTTTCAAAGTCTAGCAACACCCGCCTCACACAAAGGTGGCTAAAACTTATTGCGCATAGACTTTACTGTAGCTGTATTACACTACTTTGAAAATACAGGTTTGTTTACTGTTAGTTGCAATGTAGCATTGTTATATTACCTGCTCAGGGGTGGTTGTGTTCAGCAACAGCACTAGACTTCCTTCCTCGGAGTAAACCTTCATAAACTGCAGTAAAACACGGTCAATACCGAGTCCTTCAGCAGACACGAGTAAACCATCAGTGCTGAAGAGGCTCAGAAACATTTCGGTTTCATACTGTAGCAGAGGTCCCGCCATCTCTCTCAGGCTGCAGGCGGTCAACAAAGTCTGGATGCTCTATATTTAATAATAATTAGAGTCAGCTTTGGCTCACGTCCGCAAGTCTTTTATACGTGTTTAACGAACTAACAAGCTAACTATTACCATCTTACTCTGAACAACCCATTAAATACAGACTCAACACAGTATCGCATTGAAAAGGTTTAAAAATAAAACCCAGACGCTTGATATCACGTGACACAACGGCTCGAAGAAGCATACGGTAATGCACCATCAGCGCCCCCTACTGCACTGGAATGGTGCATAACCGCATGCTTATCCTGGTCTGCCCATAAGACAATTGACTCCTGCCAGGAAGCCTTTATTCTAAGACTATACCGACAAAATAACAAGAATGGGTTCATCAAAGCCATCACAGACAAAGTGACAGCTTTCTCCACTGGCTTCTGCCAAGTTGAGCAAGTTATGAGAAATCTTTTTGTGAAGAAGCTCTTTCTCTGGCCTAGGTATAAGTAGATAGTGATGCAGTGATATGAAGGTGGCAGCTTGACTGATTTAGGAATGTTATTTCAATGATCTATAGAGAAACAAATTCACACTCCTCACAAGTTTGCCATCCCATTACTCCAAATTCCTACAGTAATATCACTTGTTCCTCATTCCATGAGTATATGAGAGGCTGTGCATTAGGAATATGATAGTCAGATATGATAACACTTTGATTTGCTTGTTTTATGGGACTTCAATTAGCTGTATATACAAAATCATAAAGACACTTTTCACAAGTTTGCCACCCCATTACTCCAAATTTGTACAGTAAAATCTCTTGGTACTCATACCATGAGTACATGATACAGTGTTTTTTGGTAATATGGTGGTCTCATATGATAACACTTTGATTGCCTTTTTTTACGGAACTTCAAATACTTCTATATTCCTGAATCACACGGACAACTTTCACAAGTTTGCCATCCCGTTACTTCAAATTCCTACTGTAATATCACTTGTTCCTCATAGCATGAATACATGAGGGAGTGTTCTTCGGGAATATGGTGGTCTGATATGATCACAGTCTGATTTGCCTATTTTATGTGACCTCAAATTGTGGTCTATACTGAAAAGTATTCACACTTTTCAAAAGTTTGCCATCCGACTGCTCCAAATTCCTACAGTAAAACCAGTCGTTCCTCATATCATGAGTACATGAGAGAGGGTTCCTTAGGGATATGGTGGTCGAATATGATAACACTTTGATTGCCTTTTTTTACGGAACTTCAAATACTTCTATATACAGAATCACACAGACAACTTTCACAAGTTTGCTATCCCATTACTCCAAATTCCTACTGTATTATCACTTGTTCCTCATAACATGAATACATGAGAGAGTTTTCTTTAGGAATATTGTGGTCTGATATGAAAACACTCTGATTTGCCTCTTTTATGGGACGTCAAATTGTGGTCCATAGAGAAACAAATTCACACTCCTCACAAGTTTGCCATCCCATTACTCCAAATTCCTAAAGTAATATTACTTTTTCCTCATACCTTGAGTATATGAGAGACTGTGCTTTAGGAATATGATGATCACATAAGATAACACTTTGATTTGCATGATTTATGGGACTTCAAATAGTGGTATAGATAGAATCACACAGACACTTTTGACAAGTTTGCCATCCCATTACTCCAAATTCCTGCTGTAATTTCACTTGTTCCTCATACCATGAGTATATGAGAGACTGTGCTTCAGGACTATAATTGTCAGATATGATAACACTTTGATTTGCCTGTTTTATGGGACTTCAAATAGTGGTATATACAGAAGCACACAGACACTTTTCACAAGTTTGCCATCCCATTACTCATGATTCCTAGAGTAATATCACTTGTGCCTCATAATATTAATTCATAAGAGAGTGTTCTTCATGAATATCGTGGTGTGACATGATACCACTCTGATTTGCCTCTTTTATGGGACATTAAATATTGGTCTATAGAGAAACGAATTCACACTCCTCACAAGTTTGCCATCCTATTACTCCAAATTCCTACTGTAATATCACTTGTTCCTCATAACATGAGTATATGACAGACTGTGCTTCAGGACTATGATGGTCAGATATGAAAACACTTACTGTTATATGCAACTTCAAATAGTGATATATATATAGAATCACACAGACATTTTTTCACAAATTTGCAACACCATTACTCCAAATTCCTACAGTAATATCACTTTTTCCTCATAGCTTGAATACATGACAGAGTTGTCAGGGTTTTTTGAAGAGTTATGTCCTAGAAGAAATATGTCCTCACGTAATCAATTATGCACCCTTTTAGGATATAACAATCCATAACACTTTTACTTTTATAATTTTTGAAGTTTTACTTGATTTAATTCTTATTTGAAATTTTAACTTTAAACACTTACATTAATATTGTTTATTAATCAGTTTGATGTACTTAATCTCACTTTACTAACCAGGTTTGATATTAGTATGACTTATATTCACAAGTAGTTTCACAAACTTTGTATTTTTTCACATGTAACCATGGCACCCATAATCTATGCAATCTATGCAAATGAGCTGATAAGTATGGAATCTCATGATTAGCTTTTCATGAAATAGTAGGGGATGTTGGGTTTTTTTTAAGTAATATGTCCTTAAATCAGCTTTTAATAAATCTTTTGTAATAATCATTAACTTTGAAATGATTAAAGACAGAGTTATGAGCATTTAACAGAGAGAAACAGACATAGAGAGAAACAGACCCATTTGCTGGCACAGCAGGCCCAAAACTTCCAAATACGGGCTTTTTCCGCTCCAGGAGCAGATACTGTAGGTTATGAAAGGAGATCTTTGATGGTGAGTGCACCTGGCCTAGCAGCCTGAGAAGCGCTGCACATTCAGGGAAAACAAGCCAGCCGCTAGTGAACGAAATAGATAAGAGCTGGTAGAAGTTAGTCCATAAATCAAAATTAATGAGGAGAGCACTCAATACTTGGTCGAGATGACCTAGTGTGTCAGGATAAAGGAAGTATATATAAAAATATATGTTGATATCCCTAGTGAGAGAAAATATGGTCACCATATGTCATTTTCCTTTCTAAAGTAATTCCCTCTTCATGCTCTGTTATTTTCTTACAATCTTAACCAGTGCTAGCAAATGGTCTTTCGCTTGCCTAAGCGGTAAGAACTCTCACACTCTCTCCTTGCACCCTATCTCTTTTTGTATTGAAATGACCCTTTGTCTCACGACCTTAAGGTGATAACAATCACCCCCCACCCCCTTATATCGACCCCCTACATCTCTCCTTCTGCAACCCTTCCTTATCCCTCCTCAAACTCCTTTTCCCCCTCCTTAGTTTTTCAATGTATGTAAGGTTCTTCCAAAATATTCTTGTTAGACTAGACTCCTGATCCTGCCGATTGACTGTTGATCCACTGCGCTCTGTATGTGGAAATAAACTCCAGTCAATGCTGAAGCTCTAGTCTCCTGACTCTTCTTGTCAGGTCTGGGCTTTTGGAAGTTTGGAGATTTGCTGAGGTGATTATCATACAGCTTGGCCTTGAAGCTATTGTCGGTGGCCTTGGGGAACATGCACTCTTCTTCAAGGATGGACATAATACCCAGAGGTTACTTTCAATCATCTTCTGGAACTCCATCCTCATAATTTTCTGTTGGCTGACAGCCTGCAACAGCGCAAGAATTTTTGCCAGCCTTTCGTCCCTCATCTCCTCCAGCTGCCCCAGAAGTCGTGCTTTAAAGAACACCTTTGTGTGTCCAAATTTGTACTGGTTGTGGTTGATGTCCAGTGAAGCTAACAGCTTTTCAGCTGCTTTCCTGCTGTCTACAAACTTATCATCAGGGATAGCGTGAGGGTTCAGAATATGGTACCGCTGTTTAAAGTCTGCATATAGGATGCGGTTGGAAAATCCTTTCCTGCAGATTCTGATCCCCTCCAGCACTCTGTTACAGAGCAGCTGATGAAGAACAAAAACACATCCATTATTCCTGGTGTTTTTGTCTCATTTGGTATAATGCAGCAGACAAAATGTGGCTGAGTGCTGCGCAGGTTCATCATCAACTTATTAAGATTCTCTGTAGCCCCCCAGCCAGAAAATAGTAAAGCCAACTGATGGTTTATGAAGGTTTAATGCTGTGTGGTCTCACAAACACACCGTAAGAGCTATGAAAGAAACAAAAACAAATTACAATTTTCACAAATGTCACAGATAATATACATATGTGCTACAAAAACACTGTTTATGAACAAAATACCTTGTTCCCACTCTAGCTAGGGGCATAAATTGCCGTGTTTCTCCTGAATATCCTCTCTCTCCTCCCTTCCCTGTCTCCTTCAGCCTTCGCGCCTGTTCTGCTAAACTGCATGAGTCATTCACTCACTTTTTCCAAACAGTGTCAAAATAAAAGTCCTTCCATATTTGCAGTCATTCATCACAGAATGATAGAAAATAAATAACAAAGGAAAACTGCAGGACAGTAAATTCAATATGCATAGTGTCAACTTAAACTTCAGTTACACTCCCACCAATCATTAATGACTTATAACAGAGCTTGAAGCCTATAAGCATGAATGATTCCCTATTGATTCCATTCTAAAATTATGAGTGAGAACATAACTCGAACCGTACCAAAACATTAGATAAACAAATAAATTTGCGAGAATGGGAGTCATGAGGAGAGTTAAGGAAAGAGTTCAACTTGTCTCCAGCAAGAGGATCAGCTTCTGAACTGGCCGTTCTACGACTGACAACTTGCTCAGACGTTCACCCTTTTTACCTAGACGCCTATCACCCAATTGTACTCGCACTCTACGAACGAGCCCATCCTTATCAGGGGTGGTCTCTGACACTCTGCCTAGTCGCCATTCATATCTGGGTAGATTGTCATCTCTTAAAATCACAATGTCACCAGGTTGGACGTTTCTCCTGGGCGAGTGCCAGCGCTGTCTGGTAGCAATGGTGGCGAGGTATTCCTTGCGCCATCTGCTCCAAAACTGTTCAGCTAGATACTGGACATGTCGCCATCTCTTCCTTCCATACATGTCCTCTCTAATAAATTCACCAGGTGGTGGTAGAGCTTTGTTGGACTTTTGGGTGAGGAGATGATTAGGGGTAAGAGGTTCAAGGCTGTCTGGGTCTGTGAGATTGTCAACTGTAAGTGGACGGCTATTCACAATAGCCATAGCTTCATACAGGAAGGCTCGTAAGGAGGCATCATTTAGCTTGTCTGATGAGAGAGCAATTGTGGACCGGAGAACATTTCTGACTGTCCTGATTTGTCTCTCCCAGACACCATCAGCATGACTTGAACATGGCGCATTCATGATAAAGTCGCACTACTTCTCTGCCAGGAATGTAGCTATGCGTCCTGGGTCCACTTCGTTAAGGGATTCCTTGAGTTCACGTTTTGCTCTGACAAAGTTGATCCCTTGATCTGATTTTATCTGTCGTACTGCACCACGGATAGCAATGAAACATCGAAGGCTATTGATGAATGCATCGGTCGACATGTCATCGAGCATCTCAATGTGGATCGCCCTTGAGTAACAGCAAGTGAGGATAAGACCATATCTTTTGTACACTTTCCGCCCTTGTTTTGTAGGAAAGGGGCCAAAGCAGTCCATTCCACAATAGGTAAATGGAGCAGACTGTTCTACGCGCTCAGGGGGTAAGTCGGCCATCCTTTGCTCCTCTACAGGTTTCCTGAGCTTTCTGCAGTTTACGCAGCGACGAATATAAGATGCTAATGTACGTCCGATTCCTGGCATCCAGTAACCATTTGCCCTTATTTCATTAAGGGTGAGACCTTTGCCTTGATGTTCCACCTTTTCATGATGGTAAGCGATGATGAGCCTTGTGATGTGGTGATCTTTGGGGAGAATTATGGGATGTTTGAATGAATTGTCAAGACATAATCTTCCTCCCACCTTAAGCACCCCGTCCCTGTCAATGAATGGATTTAATCGGTGCAACCTATTGTTGGATGGTAGAGGAATGTCTTTGCTCAGAAGACCCAACTCATTTTGAAAGGCTTCTCCCTGTAGATTCTTGATAATGACACTCTCTGCATTTTCTCTTTCCTCCACTGTAGTGAGGCTGTTTGATTTGTTCTTGCTGATGCATCTGAGGATACATGCTACCGCTCTAACTGCCTGTGACCACGAAGAAAACCTAGACAGGCGATCAGCTATGTTAAATTGCTTTGTTGTTTCAGTTGTTAAAGACTGAGCAGCTCTAACTTCAGGATCTCCTATATCCAGCTCTGGAGTCTCATCTGCTGGCAGTTGAAATTCTGCTTTCCACAAGAACTCCGGACCCGTGAGCCAGGTGGATGCGAGGAGTTCTCTGAGGGTAAGGCCCCTGGAGGCATGATCTGCAGGATTCTCATTGGACGCAACATACCTCCATTGTTGTGGATGTGAGCCAAGGTGAATCTTCTGAACTCGGTTTGCGACGAATGTGTGAAAACGTCTTGCTTCATTCCTTATGTACCCCAAAACCACTTTGGAGTCTGTCCAGAAGAACAAAATTCTTCTTTGAGCATGCTGCTTATCTTCACTGAAACAAGAGCAGCAGTTAATTCCAGCCTAGGGATGGTCGTGACCTTTGTTGGAGCTACTCTGGATTTCCCAATGACAAGGGCACAGTGCACATCTCCTCTTTCATTGTAAAACCTCAAGTACGAACACTGGCCATATCCTCTTGTGCTTGCATCAGAAAAATGATGCAGTTCAGTCTTGGTAATTTTACCAAATCCAACAGGTGTATAACTACAGGGTATGGTGACCTGGTTCAGGATGGCTAGATCTTTTCTCCAGCGCTCCCATTTTGGTTGAAGTTCATCTCCCATATGATCATCCCAGCCTGTTCCCCACCTATACATCTCTTGAAGTATCATTTTCCCGTTGAGCACAAATGGAGCTACAAATCCCAATGGGTCGTACAGAGAAGCAACTGTGGATAAAACTCCACGGCGAGTTGCAGGCTGTTCTTTAAGGCTGCCACTGAACTTGAAATGGTCAGACTGTGGGTCCCACTGGACACCTAGTGCCCTCTCCAGTGGCAGGTCATCAAAGGCGAGGTCAAGGTTCCCCACATCAGCTGATCGCTCGGATGGTGGTATGCTCTCTAAGACAGCTCGATCATTGGACACAAACTTGTGTAATCTAAGACTGCCCTTGGCACAAAGATCACGTGCTTCTCTTGCGACCTGAATGGCATTTTCGACATTATTCACAGATACCACCCCATCATCCACATAGAAGTCCATTGTAACAAACTGAGCACCGAGAGGATATTGGTCCTTGTTCTCCTTGGCCAGGTATTTCAGTCCGTAGTTGGCACACCCAGGGGAGGAAACAGCACCAAATAGATGTGCCCTCATACGGAACTCCTTGGGTTCAGTGCTAAAGTCTCCATTACTCCACCAAAGAAAGCGCAGAAAGTCTCTGTCAGTTTCATGTACATGGAACTGGTGGAACATCTTTTCAACATCGCACATTAATGCAATGGGGTGTTGTCGAAACCTGATAAGAATGCCAATTAAGTTGTTTATCAGGTCGGGCCCAGAGAGAAGATGGTCATTTAAGCTGGTTCCTTTATATTGTGCCGAACAGTCAAACACTACTCGAAGCTTGTCCTGCTTCTTCGCATGGTATACGCCATGGTGTGGGATATACCATTTCTCACCTTCAAGTCCAATGTCAAGTACTTCTTCTGCATCTCGCTTACTAATGACATCCTCCATGAACTTGACATAGTGTTCCTTGTACTTCTGGTCCTTTGACAATTTCCTTTTAAGGTGGTTGAGTCGCAGGATAGCCAGATTTTTGTTGTCTGGTAGACTGGGTCTTCTTTTGAAGGGGAGAGGCATTTCATAATGACCCTCAGCATTCTTCTGTATACCACAACCCAGCTTGTTCAGGAACATGACATCATCTTGAGACACCGTCTTGCTGTCATCCCTTCCATCCTTGAAGTCAGACTCTAGAACACGAATGACATCTGCAGGAGTTACAAGAGGCACCTCTTTGACAGAAATGCGATGATATAAGCTAGTGAGAGGGGGAGAATCCATTGCGGGTGAAGAACGCCCCACAACACTCCATCCTAAGTCTGTGCGAATGGCAAAGGGTTCGTCGTCTCCTCCCAGTATAACCTGCTTTGGTGCCATTGCTCTTGGGCAGTTGTAGCCTATCAGCAGTCCTATTTCGCAGTCTTTGTATGGTTGGATCTCATCGGCTATGTCTGAAAGATGGGCCCATTTCTTGGCTGACTCACAAGTGGGGATGTGCATGTGGTTTACGGGTATACAATCTTTTGTATAGGCTGGTGGAAGATCAATGTGTATGGCTGAGCTATAGCCTCTCACACAAAGCCCTGATACCCTTTCACTTTGGAAGATTGCGCCCTTTCCACTCATAGTAGTCAACTTCAGCTTCACTGGGTACTTTTCAGCTTGCAAAATGTCACTTACACCCTGATCAACGAATGTGGTGTCACTTTGGGTATCTAGGAGAGCATATACTAGCCTTTCCGTGCATGGATTACTCTTTGTTGACACCCATACTGGCACAATCATGGATGTGTGGTGAGAACTTTCTCCAGCTATGCTGAGTGACACTGAGGTTGTACTCTCACTTGCTTTATTTATAGATGTGTCAGAAGGTGCAGAGGCTTCTTTCTTTACATAGCTGTTGTCGTGGAGACATGTTGGATGCCTTCCTTTACAAGTGTTGCAGGTATGGCGATGACGACACTCCTTTGCACTGTGGCCAAATTTCAAACATGCATAGCACAGCTTTCTTTCCTTCACATAATTTCTGCGCTCTTCTAAGGACATTGCTGTGAACTTGAGGCAGCCATGTAGCTGGTGTCTAGGATCTTGACATAGCACACAGGAGAGTTTCACACCTTTCTTGGATGAATTTTGACCCTCACTGTCTGTAACTGCTTGACTGCTGAGAACATTAGCCTTGGGTTTTTTATGTTCTCGTGGATTACGCTTATCAGAAGAGGGATCCAGGGAATGGAGTGCATGAAAAGAAGTTACTGGGTTGCATGCAACTTCAGCTTCCATGGCCACAAATGCAGTAAAGTCTTTGAAACTGGGGAATTCTTGTTTCTCAGTTAGGGCTTGTGTGACTTGTCTGTTCCAACGTGAGACAATCCAGTCAGGAAGTTTTTGAACGATTTTTTGATTCACCTCACAGTCGTTCAGTATTTCAAGACCCTTGACATAGGGCATAGCTTCTTGACAAGAAATGAGGAAGTCAGACAGGTCTCTAAGCCCTAATGCATCCTTTGGCTGAATCTTTGACCAATTAGCAAGTTTTGTTCGAAAGGCTCTTTGGATGGTGAACGGCTGGCCATATCGTTGGTTCAGTTTGGACCACGCATCCTGAAAGGCCACATTGTCGTTCCTGTAGAAGGTGCCATCTAAAGCTTTGCAAGCAGGGCCACCTACGTATTTCTTTAAATAAAATAGCTTTTCAGCAGAAGAGATACATCTTTTGTCGATAAGGAACTGAAAGCTGGACTTCCATTCCATAAACTGAATGGGATCTCCATTAAACACAAATGGCTCAGGAACAGGAAGTCTGTTTAGTACCACGCTATCTTGGAAGGCTTGGGCCAAAAGGGAAACCTCTACAAGAGGAGATGCTGTCTCTTTGGAATGACTAACAGCCTTTGGAGGTGTAGTGATTGTTTCCCATTTACATCTGTTGCTGAGGTTTGTGCTAATATTAATGACACTTTCTCGAGTGGCCTCCTGTTCATAAGCTTCTACCCTGGCTCTTGCAGCTTTCAGTTCTTTTTCTGCCTGCAATCGCTCCAGTTCACGGCGCTCAGCCTCCAGAGCTCTTTGTTGTTGTTCTATTTTTTCTAGTTGTTTCTCTTCCTCTATTAGCATCTCAAATTCAGCCTCCCTTGCTGCTAGTTCTGCTGCAGCCTCTGCCCGTTTTGCTACCACCAGTGATGTAGCAGAATAAAGACTTGACTTAGAACTCTTCTTTGATACGACTGACCCATACACTGAATGTGCATAGTCACAATTTAGCAGCTCCTGTAGCCGACCCTTTTCATGCTCTGCATTAAACTCACCATCAACTTCTACAATTCTCTCATAGGCAATTTTGACAATGTCCTTTGTGACAGCTTCACAGGCATCTACTCGTCGTTTTAACTCAGCAGGTGGTGTTGCAGTGTGCCGAATTTCTGAATACATTTTCTTAATATCACCCTTATTTTTCTCCAGTGTGTCAATAAGAAGCCCTAGCTGGCTCTCTGGAACTTCTGACATTAGCTGTTCTCTTGCCTGGCGTGCGTGAATTTTCCATTGTTCATACATGGAAAGCAGTCTTTTTTCCTTTCGCAGGGCTTCCTCTTTTTGAAAGGCAAGCATTTTTTCAGTAGGGCAATGTGGTCGACTAGAGCAGCGAGTTAGTGGAGTTTTGTCAGTCTTTTTTCTTTGTGATTCTTTTTCACGTTTGCTTGAAACTGCTCCTTGAAGGTCAAGCCTCTCAAATGACTCTTTTGACCTAGCCCCAGGATGCTGTACATTATGTTGGAGACTATCATCCTGCTCCTCAAACTCTTCTATATTTGAATTATCTGATTCTGATTCAGACATTTTTAATTACATTAAGTGATACATTAAGTGAAATGAAACAGACAGGCTTCAACACAATGATTGAGTTGAAAATCACTAGTGAAATACTTAATAATTATACAACCCTTATGCACCAGTACTGAAAGCAATGTAATGATGTGTCTTACCTAACTGTAAACTCTGTTTAAAGCAGTCCGTAAACACTTGAATGAACTACTGCAATAATATCCTTACAAAGGTGTCCGATTAGACTTGGATATATTACTTGGTGCAGGAGACGTGAAATGAGGGTGAAATGTTTACAATCCACTTTTTATGATGAACTTTGAAAAGCACCTCACTTGGCCATTGTTACTCACAGTTCCGCTGCCTTTAATTTCCTTGGATATGTAGCAAATATCTCCGTAATTGACCGTTACACCGAGTCCTATAGGCTGCTGTTCCATATGCTGCAGAAGTGAACTTGGAAGAGGCTGTGCCTTACGTTAAAGTGTCCACCAGCCTATGAAGCAGTGTAGCACCATGAAGATCCTTCAGCATAGAACCCCTTGTGGTAGATAACAGCGGGCCACCAGGATCGATGTAAGGGCAAGCTCTTACTGTAGCCCCCCAGCCAGAAAATAGTAAAGCCAACTGATGGTTTATGAAGGTTTAATGCTGTGTGGTCTCACAAACACACTGTAAGAGCTATGAAAGAAACAAAAACAAATTACAATTTTCACAAATATCACAGATAATATACATATGTGCTACAAAAACACTGTTTATGAACAAAATACCTTGTTCCCACTCTAGCTAGGGGCATAAATTGCCGTGTTTCTCCTGAATATCCTCTCTCTCCTCCCTTCCCTGTCTCCTTCAGCCTTCGCGCCTGTTCTGCTAAACTGCATGAGTCATTCACTCACTTTTTCCAAACAGTGTCAAAATAAAAGTCCTTCCATATTTGCAGTCATTCATCACAGAATGATAGAAAATAAATAACAAAGGAAAACTGCAGGACAGTAAATTCAATATGCATAGTGTCAACTTAAACTTCAGTTACATTCTCCTTGTGCAGCTGTGAAACCGTCTGAAATGATGCAGCCTTTTTTCCTCTTCTCTTTACCTCCTGCCTTGGGGTCAGCGGCTGTGTCTGAGTTGATATAATTTTCATAGAGACTTGCTAGCAGCTTGTTGGAGGATTTTTTGAAGCAGCCCACAACTGTTTCATTCAGAGGGTCCTTGTTTTTGTCCAGCCATCCAAAGATATGATATGGTACTGCTCCAGCATAGTGCACAAGTTCAAAATGAGCCTTGTACTTCTAAGACTAGGAACAAGGGTTCCTAAGAAAGCTACAAAATACAGTTCTATTGGTAACCAAGGTGATTTCAGGATGTATCAAAAAAGGTGGGGCAATGATCTCGCCCAAGAGTAGTATAAAAAATATGGTTTTTGAAGTGTCTGTGCATTTGGACTTGCGGGTGCCGTTTTGTCACATTGGAACTAATAGAGGGCCTTTTCTCTCCTTCGAACTGAACCGTGGTTTTTCATCTGACTTTGACTTTTTTGCAAGATTGACTCTTCACTTTTCTTTAACTTTTGCAAGAATGCTTTTTCAATCTTTTTAATTCACTACCCACTTTTTACATTAGAGAACAGATTACATTAAAACTAAAACTTTGATTTAACTTTAATTAATTAGTAATGTTTTTTCACATCGTCAGGTACTTCAGAGAGGAGGATGGGGAGCTCTTTGGTCCTGACAT
The DNA here is from genome assembly GCF_015220715.1 of Pygocentrus nattereri. NCBI lineage: Eukaryota > Metazoa > Chordata > Actinopteri > Characiformes > Serrasalmidae > Pygocentrus > Pygocentrus nattereri. The sequence continues at coordinate 13,031,305 of NC_051223.1, read as the reverse complement.
ATGGTGGCCTAGTAACAAACAATGTTCCGCTAATATTTTGTGGGATAAAAACTTTCTATTCACTGAGTTGTGTGGTCGCAATTTGATGAGAAAAATTAGATAAATTGTATGCTCGCAATTTGATAAGAAAAATTTGAGAAATCGTTTGCCCGCTATTTGCTGTAATAGATCTGATAAGTTGTGTGCTTGCTATTTGATAAATTTGATGAATTGTATGCCCGCTATCTGATAAGATAAATTGATGACAACTGTTTGATGGCATTTTGCTGAGGTGTTTAGTGAGTTTAAAGGACTTGTACAGTTGTAATTTGATGGGATCTAAAAGAGTTGATTTTTGTTTATGATTTGCAATGAGGATAGTGAGACAGTGGTGAGGTGTGCAGTTGTAGTGACAAATGGTTTCAAGATGAAGGTAGGGTTACATCAAGGATCAGCTTTGAGCCCCTTCTTGTTTGCAATGGTGATGAAAAGGTTGACAGATGAGGTCAGACAGGAGGCTCCATGGACCATGATGTTTGCAGATGACATTGTAATCTGTGGTGAGAGTAGAGAGCAGGTGGAAGAGAATCTGGAGAGGTGGAGGTTTGCACTGGAGAGGAGAGGAATGAAGGTCAGTAGAGACAAGACGGAATACATGTGTGTGAATGAGAGGGAGGCAGGTGGAAAGGTGAAGATGCAAGGAGTAGAGGTCGTAAAGGTGGATGACTTCAAATATCTTGGGTCAACCATCCAGAGCAATGGACAATGTGGAAAAGAGGTGAAGAAGAGGGTGCAGGCAGGATGGAGTGGGTGGAGATGGGTGTCAGGGCTGATGTGTGACAGAAGGATAGCACCAAGAGTAAAAGGGAAGGTTTACAAGACAGTAGTGTGTCCTGCTATGATGTATGGTTTGGAGACTGTGGCTCTATCTAAATGACAGGAGGCTGAGCTGGAGGTGGCGGAGATGAAGATGCTGAGATTTTCGTTGGGAGTGACAAGGATGGACAAGATTAAAAATGAGCAGATCAGAGGGACAGTGAAGGTGGAGCAGTTTGGAGATAAAGTCAGAGAGGCCAGGTTGAGATGGTTTGGACATGTGTTGAGGAGGAATAGTGGATTTATTGGTCAAAGAATGTTAGAGATGGAGCTGCCGAGTAGAAGGAGAAGAGGTAGACCTCAGAGAAGGTTCATGGATGTAGTGAAGGTGGACATGGAGATGGTTGGTGTAAAGGTAGAGGATGCAGTGGATAGGGCAAGATGGAGGCAGATGATCCGCAATGCGACCCCTAAAGGGAGCAGCCGAAAGAAGAAGATATTGTGATCTACATAGAAACGTATTCACACTTTTCGCAAGTTTGCCATGCCATTACTCCAATTTCCTGATGTATTAACACTTGTTCCTCTCAAGAACACTAAAATAGAGATTGTTCTTTAAGAATATGGTTGGCAGATATGATAAAACTTTGATTCGTGTGTTGTTTGGGGTTTCAAATAATGGAATGTACAGAAGCACACAGACAATTTTCATGCGTTTACCATCCCAATACTCCAAATTCGTCAGATATGATAACACTTTGGTTTACCCATTTTATGGGTCTTAAAATCCTGCTATATACAGAATCACACTGACAATTTTCTCAAGTTTGCCTTTCAATTACTCCACATTCCTACTGTAGTATCACTTCTTCCTCATATCATGAATACAAATGAGAGTGTTCTTCAGGAATATCATGGATTGATATTAAAATACTCTGATTAGCCTATTTTATGGGACGTCAAATTGTGATCTATAAAGAAATGTTTTCACACTTTTCACAAGTTTGCCATGCCATTACTTCAAATTCCTGATGTATTAACACTTGTTCCTCGTATGAAGATTACATTAGAGATTGTTCTTTAGGAATATAGTTGTCAGATATGAAAAAACTTTGATTTGCCCATTTTGTAGGACTTCATATACTGCTATATACAGAATCACACTGACAATTTTCACAAGTTTGCCATTACATTACTCAAAATTCCTTCTGTAATATCACTTTTTCTTCATGTCATGAATACAGGAGAGATTGTTCTTCAGGAATATGGTTGTCTGATATGATAAGACTTTCCTGATGTATTAACACTTGTTCCTCGTAGGAACACTACATTAGAGATGGTTCTTTAGGAAGATGTTTTTCAGATATGGTAAAACTTTGATTTGCCTATTTTATGGGACTTCAAAAAGTGCTAGACAATTAGACATAACATACATTACTCAAAATTCCTTCTGTAATATCACTATTTCCTCATGTCATGAATGCAGGAGAGATTGTTCTTCAGGAATATGGTTGTCTGATATGATAAGACTTTGATTTGCCTATTTTATGGGACTTCAAAAAGTGCTATAATCAGAATCATACAGACACTTTTCACAAGTTTCCCATCCCGTTACTCAACTTTCCTACTGTAATAACAAATGTTCCTCATACCATGAATACAAGACAGAGTGTTCTTCAGGAATATTGTAGTCTGATATTAAAAAAAGTCTGATTTGCCTACTTCATGGCATGTCAAATTGTGATCTATACAGAAACGTTTTCACACTTTTTCGCAAGTTTGCCATGCCATTACTCCAATTTCCAGATGTATTAACACTTTTTCCTCTTACTAACACTACAATAGAGATTGTTCTTTAAGAATATTTTTGTCAGATATGATAAAACTTTGATTTGCCTGTTGTATGGAGTTTCAAATAGTGGTATACACATACTGCAAACTCCTACAGTGATATCATTTTTTTCTTCATATCATGAGTATAGGAGAGATTGTTTTTAGGAATATGGTTGTCAGATATTATAACACGTTGTTTTACCCATTTTATGGGACTTCAAATACTGCTATATACAGTGTCACACTGACAATTTTCACAAATTGATGTTCCATTACTCCACATTCCTACTGTAATATCACTTGTTCTTCATACCAAGAGAGTGTTCTTCAGGAATGTCATGGATTGATATTAAAAAATCTGATTTGCCTATTTTAAGGGATGTCAAATTGTGATCTATACAGAAACGTTTTCATACTTTTCGCAAGTTTACCATGCCATTACTCCAATTTCCTGAGGTATTCACACTTGTTCCTCTTACGACCACTACAATAGAGATGATTGTTTAAGAATGTGGTTGTAAGATATGATAAAACTTTGATTTGCATGTTTTATGGGGTTTCAAATAGTGGTATATACAGAAACACACAAACAATTTTCATGCGTTTGCCATCCCATTACTCCAAATTTCTACTGTAAAATCACTTGTTCCTCATGCCATGAGTACATGAGAGAGGCTCCTTCAGGAATATAGTGGTCTGAAATGATAACACTCTTGACTTACCTGTTTTATGGGAGTTCAAATTGTGGTCTGTGTAGAACCGAATAGACACTTTTCCAAAGTTTGCCATCCCAATACTGCAAATTCCTACAGTAATATCATTTTTTCCTCATATCGTGATTATAGTAGAGATTGTTCTTTAGGAATATGGTTGTCAGATATGATAACACTTTGATTTACCCGTTTTATGGGACTTCAAATACTGCTATATACAGAATCACACTGACAATTTTCACAAGTTTGCTGAATGTTCCACATTCCTACTGTAATATCACTTGTTCTTCATACCAAGAGAGTGTTCTTCAGGAATGTCATGGATTGATATTAAAAAATCTGATTTGCCTATTTTAAGGGATGTCAAATTGTGATCTATACAGAAACGTTTTCATACTTTTCGCAAGTTTACCATGCCATTACTCCAATTTCCTGATTTATTCACACTTGTTCCTCTTACGACCACTACAATAGAGATGATTGTTTAAGAATGTGGTTGTAAGATATGATAAAACTTTGATTTGCATGTTTTATGGGGTTTCAAATAGTGGTATATACAGAAACACACAAACAATTTTCATGCGTTTGCCATCCCATTACTCCAAATTTCTACTGTAAAATCACTTGTTCCTCATGCCATGAGTACATGAGAGAGACTCCTTCAGGAATATAGTGGTCTGAAATGATAACACTCTTGACTTACCTGTTTTATGGGAGTTCAAATTGTGGTCTGTGTAGAACCGAATAGACACTTTTCCAAAGTTTGCCATCCCAATACTGCAAATTCCTACAGTAATATCATTTTTTCCTCATATCGTGATTATAGTAGAGATTGTTCTTTAGGAATATGGTTGTCAGATATGATAACACTTTGATTTACCCGTTTTATGGGACTTCAAATACTGCTATATTCAGAATCACACTGACAATTGTCACAAGTTTGCCATCCAATACTCCAAATTCCTAAAGTAATATCATTTTTTCCTCATAACCTGAGTAAATGAGAGATTTTTCTTCAGGAATATGGTTGTCAGATATGATAACGCTTTGATTTACTCATTTTATGGTACTTTAAATACTGCTATATACAGAATCACACTGACAATTTTCACAAGTTTGCTGAATGTTCCACATTCCTACTGTAATATCACTTGTTCTTCATACCAAGAGAGTGTTCTTCAGGAATGTCATGGATTGATATTAAAAAATCTGATTTGCCTATTTTAAGGGATGTCAAATTGTGATCTATACAGAAACGTTTTCATACTTTTCGCAAGTTTACCATGCCATTACTCCAATTTCCTGAGGTATTCACACTTGTTCCTCTTACGACCACTACAATAGAGATGATTGTTTAAGAATGTGGTTGTAAGATATGATAAAACTTTGATTTGCATGTTTTATGGGGTTTCAAATAGTGGTATATACAGAAACACACAAACTATTTTCATGCGTTTGCCATCCCATTACTCCAAATTTCTACTGTAAAATCACTTGTTCCTCATGCCATGAGTACATGAGAGAGGCTCCTTCAGGAATATAGTGGTCTGAAATGATAACACTCTTGACTTACCTGTTTTATGGGAGTTCAAATTGTGGTCTGTGTAGAACCGAATAGACACTTTTCCAAAGTTTGCCATCCCAATACTGCAAATTCCTACAGTAATATCATTTTTTCCTCATATCGTGATTATAGTAGAGATTGTTCTTTAGGAATATGGTTGTCAGATATGATAACACTTTGATTTACCCGTTTTATGGGACTTCAAATACTGCTATATTCAGAATCACACTGACAATTGTCACAAGTTTGCCATCCCAATACTCCAAATTCCTAAAGTAATATCATTTTTTCCTCATAACCTGAGTAAATGAGAGATTTTTCTTCAGGAATATGGTTGTCAGATATGATAACGCTTTGATTTACTCATTTTATGGTACTTTAAATACTGCTATATACAGAATCACACTGACAATTTTCACAAGTTTGCTGAATGTTCCACATTCCTACTGTAATATCACTTGTTCTTCATACCAAGAGAGTGTTCTTCAGGAATGTCATGGATTGATATTAAAAAATCTGATTTGCCTATTTTAAGGGATGTCAAATTGTGATCTATACAGAAACGTTTTCATACTTTTCGCAAGTTTACCATGCCATTACTCCAATTTCCTGATGTATTCACACTTGTTCCTCTTACGACCACTACAATAGAGATGATTGTTTAAGAATGTGGTTGTAAGATATGATAAAACTTTGATTTGCATGTTTTATGGGGTTTCAAATAGTGGTATATACAGAAACACACAAACAATTTTCATGCGTTTGCCATCCCATTACTCCAAATTTCTACTGTAAAATCACTTGTTCCTCATGCCATGAGTACATGAGAGAGGCTCCTTCAGGAATATAGTGGTCTGAAATGATAACACTCTTGACTTACCTGTTTTATGGGAGTTCAAATTGTGGTCTGTGTAGAACCGAATAGACACTTTTCCAAAGTTTGCCATCCCAATACTGCAAATTCCTACAGTAATATCATTTTTTCCTCATATCGTGATTATAGTAGAGATTGTTCTTTAGGAATATGGTTGTCAGATATGATAACACTTTGATTTACCCGTTTTATGGGACTTCAAATACTGCTATATTACAGAATCACACTGACAATTTTCACAAGTTTGCCATCCCAATACTCCAAATTCCTAAAGTAATATCATTTTTTCCTCATAACCTGAGTAAATGAGAGAGTTTTCTTCAGGAATATGGTTGTCAGATATGATAACGCTTTGATTTACTCATTTTATGGTACTTTAAATATTGCTATATACAGATTCACACTGACAATTTTCACAAGTTTGCTGAATGTTCCACATTCCTACTGTAATATCACTTGTTCTTCATACCAAGAGAGTGTTCTTCAGGAATGTCATGGATTGATATTAAAAAATCTGATTTGCCTATTTTAAGGGATGTCAAATTGTGATCTATACAGAAACGTTTTCATACTTTTCGCAAGTTTACCATGCCATTACTCCAATTTCCTGAGGTATTCACACTTGTTCCTCTTACGACCACTACAATAGAGATGATTGTTTAAGAATGTGGTTGTAAGATATGATAAAACTTTGATTTGCATGTTTTATGGGGTTTCAAATAGTGGTATATACAGAAACACACAAACTATTTTTCATGCGTTTGCCATCCCATTACTCCAAATTTCTACTGTAAAATCACTTGTTCCTCATGCCATGAGTACATGAGAGAGGCTCCTTCAGGAATATAGTGGTCTGAAATGATAACACTCTTGACTTACCTGTTTTATGGGAGATCAAATTGTGGTCTGTGTAGAACCGAATAGACACTTTTCCAAAGTTTGCCATCCCAATACTGCAAATTCCTACAGTAATATCATTTTTTCCTCATATCGTGATTATAGTAGAGATTGTTCTTTAGGAATATGGTTGTCAGATATGATAACACTTTGATTTACCCGTTTTATGGGACTTCAAAGACTGCTATATTCAGAATCACACTGACAATTGTCACAAGTTTGCCATCCCAATACTCCAAATTCCTAAAGTAATATCATTTTTTCCTCATAACCTGAGTAAATGAGAGATTTTTCTTCAGGAATATGGTTGTCAGATATGATAACGCTTTGATTTACTCATTTTATGGTACTTTAAATACTGCTATATACAGAATCACACTGACAATTTTCACAAGTTTGCTGAATGTTCCACATTCCTACTGTAATATCACTTGTTCTTCATACCAAGAGAGTGTTCTTCAGGAATGTCATGGATTGATATTAAAAAATCTGATTTGCCTATTTTAAGGGATGTCAAATTGTGATCTATACAGAAACGTTTTCATACTTTTCGCAAGTTTACCATGCCATTACTCCAATTTCCTGATGTATTCACACTTGTTCCTCTTACGACCACTACAATAGAGATGATTGTTTAAGAATGTGGTTGTAAGATATGATAAAACTTTGATTTGCATGTTTTATGGGGTTTCAAATTGTGGTATATACAGAAACACACAAACAATTTTCATGCGTTTGCCATCCCATTACTCCAAATTTCTACTGTAAAATCACTTGTTCCTCATGCCATGAGTACATGAGAGAGGCTCCTTCAGGAATATAGTGGTCTGAAATGATAACACTCTTGACTTACCTGTTTTATGGGAGTTCAAATTGTGGTCTGTGTAGAACCGAATAGACACTTTTCCAAAGTTTGCCATCCCAATACTGCAAATTCCTACAGTAATATCATTTTTCCTCATATCGTGATTATAGTAGAGATTGTTCTTTAGGAATATGGTTGTCAGATATGATAACACTTTGATTTACCCGTTTTATGGGACTTCAAATACTGCTATATACAGAATCACACTGACAATTTTCACAAGTTTGCCATCCCAATACTCCAAATTCCTAAAGTAATATCATTTTTTCCTCATAACCTGAGTAAATGAGAGAGTTTTCTTCAGGAATATGGTTGTCAGATATGATAACGCTTTGATTTACTCATTTTATGGTACTTTAAATATTGCTATATACAGATTCACACTGACAATTTTCACAAGTTTGCTGAATGTTCCACATTCCTACTGTAATATCACTTGTTCTTCATACCAAGAGAGTGTTCTTCAGGAATGTCATGGATTGATATTAAAAAATCTGATTTGCCTATTTTAAGGGATGTCAAATTGTGATCTATACAGAAACGTTTTCATACTTTTCGCAAGTTTACCATGCCATTACTCCAATTTCCTGATGTATTCACACTTGTTCCTCTTACGACCACTACAATAGAGATGATTGTTTAAGAATGTGGTTGTAAGATATGATAAAACTTTGATTTGCATGTTTTATGGGGTTTCAAATAGTGGTATATACAGAAACACACAAACAATTTTCATGCGTTTGCCATCCCATTACTCCAAATTTCTACTGTAAAATCACTTGTTCCTCATGCCATGAGTACATGAGAGAGGCTCCTTCAGGAATATAGTGGTCTGAAATGATAACACTCTTGACTTACCTGTTTTATGGGAGATCAAATTGTGGTCTGTGTAGAACCGAATAGACACTTTTCCAAAGTTTGCCATCCCAATACTGCAAATTCCTACAGTAATATCATTTTTTCCTCATATCGTAATTATAGTAGAGATTGTTCTTTAGGAATATGGTTGTCAGATATGATAACACTTTGATTTACCCGTTTTATGGGACTTCAAATACTGCTATATACAGAATCACACTGACAATTTTCACAAGTTTGCCATCCCAATACTCCAAATTCCTAAAGTAATATCATTTTTTCCTCATAACCTGAGTAAATGAGAGATTTTTCTTCAGGAATATGGTTGTCAGATATGATAACGCTTTGATTTACTCATTTTATGGTACTTTAAATATTGCTATATACAGATTCACACTGACAATTTTCACAAGTTTGCTGAATGTTCCACATTCCTACTGTAATATCACTTGTTCTTCATACCAAGAGAGTATTCTTCAGGAATGTCATGGATTGATATTAAAAAATCTGATTTGCCTATTTTAAGGGATGTCAAATTGTGATCTATACAGAAACGTTTTCATACTTTTCGCAAGTTTACCATGCCATTACTCCAATTTCCTGAGGTATTCACACTTGTTCCTCTTACGACCACTACAATAGAGATGATTGTTTAAGAATGTGGTTGTAAGATATGATAAAACTTTGATTTGCATGTTTTATGGGGTTTCAAATAGTGGTATATACAGAAACACACAAACTATTTTCATGCGTTTGCCATCCCATTACTCCAAATTTCTACTGTAAAATCACTTGTTCCTCATGCCATGAGTACATGAGAGAGGCTCCTTCAGGAATATAGTGGTCTGAAATGATAACACTCTTGACTTACCTGTTTTATGGGAGATTCAAATTGTGGTCTGTGTAGAACCGAATAGACACTTTTCCAAAGTTTGCCATCCCAATACTGCAAATTCCTACAGTAATATCATTTTTTCCTCATATCGTGATTATAGTAGAGATTGTTCTTTAGGAATATGGTTGTCAGATATGATAACACTTTGATTTACCCGTTTTATGGGACTTCAAATACTGCTATATTCAGAATCACACTGACAATTGTCACAAGTTTGCCATCCCAATACTCCAAATTCCTAAAGTAATATCATTTTTTCCTCATAACCTGAGTAAATGAGAGATTTTTCTTCAGGAATATGGTTGTCAGATATGATAACGCTTTGATTTACTCATTTTATGGTACTTTAAATACTGCTATATACAGAATCACACTGACAATTTTCACAAGTTTGCTGAATGTTCCACATTCCTACTGTAATATCACTTGTTCTTCATACCAAGAGAGTGTTCTTCAGGAATGTCATGGATTGATATTAAAAAATCTGATTTGCCTATTTTAAGGGATGTCAAATTGTGATCTATACAGAAACGTTTTCATACTTTTCGCAAGTTTACCATGCCATTACTCCAATTTCCTGATGTATTCACACTTGTTCCTCTTACGACCACTACAATAGAGATGATTGTTTAAGAATGTGGTTGTAAGATATGATAAAACTTTGATTTGCATGTTTTATGGGGTTTCAAATAGTGGTATATACAGAAACACACAAACAATTTTCATGCGTTTGCCATCCCATTACTCCAAATTTCTACTGTAAAATCACTTGTTCCTCATGCCATGAGTACATGAGAGAGGCTCCTTCAGGAATATAGTGGTCTGAAATGATAACACTCTTGACTTACCTGTTTTATGGGAGATCAAATTGTGGTCTGTGTAGAACCGAATAGACACTTTTCCAAAGTTTGCCATCCCAATACTGCAAATTCCTACAGTAATATCATTTTTTCCTCATATCGTGATTATAGTAGAGATTGTTCTTTAGGAATATGGTTGTCAGATATGATAACACTTTGATTTACCCGTTTTATGGGACTTCAAAGACTGCTATATACAGAATCACACTGACAATTTTCACAAGTTTGCCATCCCAATACTCCAAATTCCTAAAGTAATATCATTTTTTCCTCATAACCTGAGTAAATGAGAGATTTTTCTTCAGGAATATGGTTGTCAGATATGATAACGCTTTGATTTACTCATTTTATGGTACTTTAAATACTGCTATATACAGAATCACACTGACAATTTTCACAAGTTTGCTGAATGTTCCACATTCCTACTGTAATATCACTTGTTCTTCATACCAAGAGAGTGTTCTTCAGGAATGTCATGGATTGATATTAAAAAATCTGATTTGCCTATTTTAAGGGATGTCAAATTGTGATCTATACAGAAACGTTTTCATACTTTTCGCAAGTTTACCATGCCATTACTCCAATTTCCTGATGTATTCACACTTGTTCCTCTTACGACCACTACAATAGAGATGATTGTTTAAGAATGTGGTTGTAAGATATGATAAAACTTTGATTTGCATGTTTTATGGGGTTTCAAATTGTGGTATATACAGAAACACACAAACAATTTTCATGCGTTTGCCATCCCATTACTCCAAATTTCTACTGTAAAATCACTTGTTCCTCATGCCATGAGTACATGAGAGAGGCTCCTTCAGGAATATAGTGGTCTGAAATGATAACACTCTTGACTTACCTGTTTTATGGGAGTTCAAATTGTGGTCTGTGTAGAACCGAATAGACACTTTTCCAAAGTTTGCCATCCCAATACTGCAAATTCCTACAGTAATATCATTTTTTCCTCATATCGTGATTATAGTAGAGATTGTTCTTTAGGAATATGGTTGTCAGATATGATAACACTTTGATTTACCCGTTTTATGGGACTTCAAATACTGCTATATACAGAATCACACTGACAATTGTCACAAGTTTGCCATCCCAATACTCCAAATTCCTAAAGTAATATCATTTTTTCCTCATAACCTGAGTAAATGAGAGATTTTTCTTCAGGAATATGGTTGTCAGATATGATAACGCTTTGATTTACTCATTTTATGGTACTTTAAATACTGCTATATACAGAATCACACTGACAATTTTCACAAGTTTGCTGAATGTTCCACATTCCTACTGTAATATCACTTGTTCTTCATACCAAGAGAGTGTTCTTCAGGAATGTCATGGATTGATATTAAAAAATCTGATTTGCCTATTTTAAGGGATGTCAAATTGTGATCTATACAGAAACGTTTTCATACTTTTCGCAAGTTTACCATGCCATTACTCCAATTTCCTGAGGTATTCACACTTGTTCCTCTTACGACCACTACAATAGAGATGATTGTTTAAGAATGTGGTTGTAAGATATGATAAAACTTTGATTTGCATGTTTTATGGGGTTTCAAATAGTGGTATATACAGAAACACACAAACTATTTTCATGCGTTTGCCATCCCATTACTCCAAATTTCTACTGTAAAATCACTTGTTCCTCATGCCATGAGTACATGAGAGAGGCTCCTTCAGGAATATAGTGGTCTGAAATGATAACACTCTTGACTTACCTGTTTTATGGGAGTTCAAATTGTGGTCTGTGTAGAACCGAATAGACACTTTTCCAAAGTTTGCCATCCCAATACTGCAAATTCCTACAGTAATATCATTTTTTCCTCATATCGTGATTATAGTAGAGATTGTTCTTTAGGAATATGGTTGTCAGATATGATAACACTTTGATTTACCCGTTTTATGGGACTTCAAATACTGCTATATACAGAATCACACTGACAATTGTCACAAGTTTGCCATCCCAATACTCCAAATTCCTAAAGTAATATCATTTTTTCCTCATAACCTGAGTAAATGAGAGATTTTTCTTCAGGAATATGGTTGTCAGATATGATAACGCTTTGATTTACTCATTTTATGGTACTTTAAATACTGCTATATACAGAATCACACTGACAATTTTCACAAGTTTGCTGAATGTTCCACATTCCTACTGTAATATCACTTGTTCTTCATACCAAGAGAGTGTTCTTCAGGAATGTCATGGATTGATATTAAAAAATCTGATTTGCCTATTTTAAGGGATGTCAAATTGTGATCTATACAGAAACGTTTTCATACTTTTCGCAAGTTTACCATGCCATTACTCCAATTTCCTGATGTATTCACACTTGTTCCTCTTACGACCACTACAATAGAGATGATTGTTTAAGAATGTGGTTGTAAGATATGATAAAACTTTGATTTGCATGTTTTATGGGGTTTCAAATAGTGGTATATACAGAAACACACAAACAATTTTCATGCGTTTGCCATCCCATTACTCCAAATTTCTACTGTAAAATCACTTGTTCCTCATGCCATGAGTACATGAGAGAGGCTCCTTCAGGAATATAGTGGTCTGAAATGATAACACTCTTGACTTACCTGTTTTATGGGAGATTCAAATTGTGGTCTGTGTAGAACCGAATAGACACTTTTCCAAAGTTTGCCATCCCAATACTGCAAATTCCTACAGTAATATCATTTTTTCCTCATATCGTGATTATAGTAGAGATTGTTCTTTAGGAATATGGTTGTCAGATATGATAACACTTTGATTTACCCGTTTTATGGGACTTCAAAGACTGCTATATTCAGAATCACACTGACAATTGTCACAAGTTTGCCATCCCAATACTCCAAATTCCTAAAGTAATATCATTTTTTCCTCATAACCTGAGTAAATGAGAGATTGTTCTTTAGGAATATGGTTGTCAGATATGATAACACTTTGATTTACCCGTTTTATGGGACTTCAAATACTGCTATATACAGAATCACACTGACAATTGTCACAAGTTTGCCATCCCAATACTCCAAATTCCTAAAGTAATATCATTTTTCCTCATAACCTGAGTAAATGAGAGAGTTTTCTTCAGGAATATGGTTGTCAGATATGATAACGCTTTGATTTACTCATTTTATGGTACTTTAAATATTGCTATATACAGATTCACACTGACAATTTTCACAAGTTTGCTGAATGTTCCACATTCCTACTGTAATATCACTTGTTCTTCATACCAAGAGAGTGTTCTTCAGGAATGTCATGGATTGATATTAAAAAATCTGATTTGCCTATTTTAAGGGATGTCAAATTGTGATCTATACAGAAACGTTTTCATACTTTTCGCAAGTTTACCATGCCATTACTCCAATTTCCTGATGTATTCACACTTGTTCCTCTTACGACCACTACAATAGAGATGATTGTTTAAGAATGTGGTTGTAAGATATGATAAAACTTTGATTTGCATGTTTTATGGGGTTTCAAATAGTGGTATATACAGAAACACACAAACAATTTTCATGCGTTTGCCATCCCATTACTCCAAATTTCTACTGTAAAATCACTTGTTCCTCATGCCATGAGTACATGAGAGAGGCTCCTTCAGGAATATAGTGGTCTGAAATGATAACACTCTTGACTTACCTGTTTTATGGGAGTTCAAATTGTGGTCTGTGTAGAACCGAATAGACACTTTTCCAAAGTTTGCCATCCCAATACTGCAAATTCCTACAGTAATATCATTTTTTCCTCATATCGTGATTATAGTAGAGATTGTTCTTTAGGAATATGGTTGTCAGATATGATAACACTTTGATTTACCCGTTTTATGGGACTTCAAATACTGCTATATACAGAATCACACTGACAATTTTCACAAGTTTGCCATCCCAATACTCCAAATTCCTAAAGTAATATCATTTTTTCCTCATAACCTGAGTAAATGAGAGATTTTTCTTCAGGAATATGGTTGTCAGATATGATAACGCTTTGATTTACTCATTTTATGGTACTTTAAATACTGCTATATACAGAATCACACTGACAATTTTCACAAGTTTGCTGAATGTTCCACATTCCTACTGTAATATCACTTGTTCTTCATACCAAGAGAGTGTTCTTCAGGAATGTCATGGATTGATATTAAAAAATCTGATTTGCCTATTTTAAGGGATGTCAAATTGTGATCTATACAGAAACGTTTTCATACTTTTCGCAAGTTTACCATGCCATTACTCCAATTTCCTGATGTATTCACACTTGTTCCTCTTACGACCACTACAATAGAGATGATTGTTTAAGAATGTGGTTGTAAGATATGATAAAACTTTGATTTGCATGTTTTATGGGGTTTCAAATAGTGGTATATACAGAAACATACACAAACAATTTTCATGCGTTTGCCATCCCATTACTCCAAATTTCTACTGTAAAATCACTTGTTCCTCATGCCATGAGTACATGAGAGAGGCTCCTTCAGGAATATAGTGGTCTGAAATGATAACACTCTTGACTTACCTGTTTTATGGGAGTTCAAATTGTGGTCTGTGTAGAACCGAATAGACACTTTTCAAAAGTTTGCCATTCCAATACTCCAAATTCCTACAGTAATATCATTTTTTACTTATACCCTGAGTACATGAGAGATTGTTCTTCAGGAATATGGTTGTCAGATATGATAACACTTTGATTTACTCATTTTATGGTACTTTAAATACTGCTATATACTGAATCACACTGACAATTTTCACAAATTTGCTATTTCATTACTCCACATTCCTGTTGTAATATCATTTGTTCCTCATACCATGATTACAAAAGAGAGTGTTCTTCAGGAATATCATGGACTGATATTAAAAAACTCTGATTTGCCTATTTCATGGGATGTCAAATTGTGATCTATAAAGAAATGTTTTCACACTTTTCGCAAGTTTGCCATGCCATTATTCCAATTTCCTGGTGTATTAACACTTGTTCCTCTCACGAACACTACAATAGAGATTGTTCTTTAAGAATATGGTTGGCAGATATGCTAAAACTTTGATTTGCCCATTTTATGGGACTTCAAATACTGCTATATGCACAATCACACTGACAATTTTCACAAGTTTGCCATCCCAATACTCCAAATTCCTAAAGTAATATCATTTTTTCCTCATATCATGAGTATATGAGAGATTCTTCTTTAGAAATATTGTTGTCAGATATGATAACACTTCGATTTACCCATTTTATGAGACTTTAAATACTGCTATATACAGAATCACAGTGACAATTTTCACAAGTTTGCTGTTCCATTACTCCAAATTCCTTCTGTAATATCACTTGTTCCTCATACCATGAATACAGGAGACATGGTTCTTCAGGAATATGGTTGTCTGATGTGATAAGACTTTTATTTACTTTTATGCGACTTTAAAAAGTGCTATATACATAATCATACAGACACTTTTCACAACTTTGCCATCCCATTACTCCAAATTCCTACTGTAATAACACTTCTTCCTCATATCATGAGTACATGAGCGAGTTTTCTTCATTAATATGGTGGTCTGAAATGATACCACTTTATTTTGCATGTTTTATGGGGCGTCAAATAGTGGTATATACAGAAGCACAGACGTTTCTCACAAATTTGCCATCCCATTATTCCACATTCCTACTGTAATATCACTAGTTCCTCATATCATGAATACAAGAGAGAGTTTTCTTCAGGAATATCGTAGTCTGATATTAAAAAATCTGATTTGCCTATTTTATGGGATGTCAAATTGTGATCTATACAGAAACGTTTTGATATTTTTCGCAAGTTTACCATGCCTTTGGCTTGGTAAGTTACTTACTTTTGTAAACGGCGAACAGGAGTAGTCAAGTAAAATGTATTGGAAATTAAAAATGGCTCAAAAATTACTACTTACAAATACAAGAAGCAACGACTATATACAATAAATTGGTTGGAAAAAGGTACTGGAAGAGCCGTGTCTGGTGACTGGTGTCATGTGCATTTAAAAAGCTAGCGCGAGCTAACAACTTAACGGATGCTCAACGGTTTTGTGAGCTATAGCCGATAGCTCACAAAACCGTTGAGCATCCATTAAGTTGTTAGCTCGCGCTAGCTTTTTAAATTCGCCACAAAGATCCCAACAATCTCACGCACATTAGTGTTTCGCACTTAAACATACTATCATATAACTCTAAATAAGATTGTTTAATAGGTAAGTGTTGACATAAAACACAGGAAAACGTAAAAATATGGGGGGTGTGAGTGTCACAGGACCGGGACAGTAAGTTAAGTGATACTTTATTAATCCCACAAACGGGGAAATTCCACCTCCGCATTTAACCCATCTGTGAAATGAAACACAACATACACACTAGAGAATAGACACACACACTAGGGGGCAGTGAGCACACTTGCCCAGAGCGGTGGGCAGCCCTATCCACGGCGCCCGAGGAGCGATTGGGGGTTAGGTGTCTTGCTCAAGGACACCGCAGTCATGTGCTGTCGGCCCTGGGGATTGAACCGGCAACCTTCCCGTCACAGGGCCAGTTCCCTAACCTCAAGCCCTCTATAATGTCTATTATCATTTCACTTTTTCGTGCAACTTGGAGAATCCAATGAGGAATACACTTTGCCTTTAAACTGACTGGGTTACAAGATCTTAATGAACAGAAATATGGATTTAGCTATATGCTAGCCAACAATGATAAGGTAAGATAATCTTTTTTTTGTCCCACAGTGGTGAAATTCAGTGTTACAGCAGCAAAGGGATGCAAGGCACTAAATTAACAGTGTAATGTAAAATAATGAAGTAAATATCAAAAACCTTTGACTTTTTGACTCTTAAATATATTTACAGATAATTGCAACTCTTAATTACACATGGAGAAATGGGAAAATATTGCACATTATGTTACATTGAAGAAACTTTCCACTAAATGTGTAGAGTTTAAGTGTGTGTGTATGTGGTCCGCTGGGAGCAGTGCTGGTTGTAGAGTCTAACAGCAGCAGGAAGGAAGGACCTGTGATGCCGTTCCTTCACACACTTAGGGTGAAGCAGCCTGTTGCTAAAGGAGCAGCCCTTATGCAGTCTTATGCATGGGTGGGAGTCATTCTCCAGCATGGAGGCTAGCTTGGCTATGCTGTGCACTGAACTGATCTAAAACAGACCAACATAAACCTTAAACAAATCGAAAACTTTTTTTGGTAGTTTTGGCAGTAGTGGTGTTATATAATACTGTTAAAGTTTAATAATGAAAAAATATGGCTAGTTTTCATGATTAAAGTTTTTTTCAGATCTGTTCATCTTCCTGAGTGACTTCTTGTCTTCACTTTATAGCGTCATGTTGTTGTTCATGTAAAGTGGTGTCAACAGCTCACTTATAGCAGATGTCATGTTTTCTAATGCTTGAACAATCATGTGTGCAATTTCTCCTTTCTGTTTGCAGAACTTGATTATGGTTATGTTTGTGGAGATTAAGATATTGTCTCTTCCAGTTGCTTGTGAGGTCTTTCTGTCAGTAAATACAGGCATCCTTCAAATGAAAGGAGCTCACTTCAGCAGAAGAGAAATGTAGGTTCATGACTTCTAGGCACATGTATGCAAGGTGCGTCTATACATAAATCTAAAAGGGTTTTGGTTTATATGTTCTCAGCCTATCTGAGCACAAATCTACTGTTTTAGATCAGTCAAAAATGCCAGAAATAGAAGGATCAATCAGCTATGTATGAGCATCATTTGATGCTCCATGTCTTTGCACTGGAAATCAGCAGATACTGATACATAGGCGATTGATCTTTCGATCTCTACCAAAAACTCAATTTGTCATTTGTTTTGATTGATCTAAAACAATAGAATTTGATATTTTGGTTGCTTATTCTACCTCTAGATGGAAATACAGATCTTGTGCATGACAGCAGAAACAACTGTGTTCGATTTTGCTGGGCGTTCTGGAAAAAACATGTTGTCAATGTCTGGCTTTTACAATGTTTTATTTATTTGTTTATATTATTTGTTTAATTTCTTTTAATACTATCTGACTCAAATGCAAATATTTCTAAAATGTGGGTTATGATAAAAATCAACATTGATGTCTGCATCTGTGCACAAGGTCTGTATAGGTTGTTTGCAAATGACATCATGTAACTGTGTTGCTGTGGTGTGAATTGAGGATGGGGGGCAGGAAGTGATTTTCCACATAGGGCGCTCCATCTCACTTTCTCAAAATGACTGTGGTTTACGTTGTGTGCAGTCATTTAAAGTCAGTTTAATGGAGAAACTATAAGAGACTTTTATCAAGCACCAGGTGTTGTCGCTGATGAGGGGGGGAAACAATGCAAGAAACTGACAGAAAAAAGGCAGCAAAAATTGCTTGCAAGCCTTGTCCGCAGTCAGGATGAGGCTGAAGGAGCTTCCTGTTCCAGTTTCTTGTATCTGTTTTAATTCTTTCGCTAGTGCACAGTGACAGCACCCACAGACAAACTGTTCACAACACAGTACTCATTCCTACAGGTGTGTGAAGTCAGCTTATTCCCCAGTTTTTCTGTTCCATCTTAAATGGTGCAACAGTTAGCCAATGGCGCCAGAGGCACCATTTAAGGTGGAACAAGAAAAGTGGTAAATAAGCTGACTCTCCATGTTGAATATAACAGTGTTAATTTTGACAGCAAATTATGATTGTTTTAGTCATAGTCTTTTGTTTTTGTTTTTTTTTTGTTTTTTTCTCCTGTCTTGTCTGGCAGATTTGCAATCAGAATTATGGTCAGACTGCGTTAATGTGCCAAACAAATTTACTTTTCCAAAATGAGCACTATAGATTATAGGCTCATCTTGTCAGTGTTTCTTTCTTTCTTTATTTATTTTTTAATTATTTAATTTCATTTTGTTTATACATTTGATATTGTAATGAAATGTGTCAACATCATGCCAGACTTGACAGGCCAGGGGAATCTGTAAAGAAGGGAGAGGAGAGATAAAAGGGGGGGAGAGAAAGTAAAAAAGGGAAATAACAAAAGGGCAGAAAAAAAAAAAAAAACACAGCGCAAATGCCACGGCGATGGTTCACCAACTGCTGCTCCTGAGAAAAGAGAAGAAAGTGTACCGGAGACGTACAGCACTTGGAAATACTGCACAAATGACTGTGAAGTATGTGTATGTGGGTGAGGGTGTGGGTGTGTGTGTTTGTGAGTGCAGTACAGTATAAATTTGTTACAAGATGCACTCAACTTCTCCCCGGAGGCCAGAGGAAGGCAGAAAAATCCCACCCGCCGCAGCCCCCCCAGAGGCGGTGGAGACCCTGGGCCGCATCTCCCAGTGACCCCTGCATGCCCACCCCAGCGGAAGGGAGAGGGGGACTCCGGACAGCACCCCCCCCAGCCACGGAGCGCAGATCCAGGGGAACCAGAGGAACCAGAGCCGCCCCCAGGATGCCCCCCCCACCATCACGAGGCAGCAGCGGAGATCCAGCGCCTCATGCGCCCGAGAGCTACCCACCACCCAGCAGGGCCCCATCCCCGCCGAGGGGCCCTGAGCCGCCCAGGAACACAACCACCCAGGGGAGCGGGCCAACCGTCACGCCGGAGTACCAGGCCAGGCCCTGAAGCCCCAAGGCGCCCCCCATCCGGGGGGGAAGTGGCAACCACAGGGGAGCAGCCGGGAGAGGACCGGGGACAGCAATCCCCCGACCCAGAACCAGCTGTCCTCACATACACTCAACCTCATATATACATCCTCGACCATATATACACCTACATACTTTCACACATTACCTCCACACCTAAACACACTCCTACATACATACATACACACACATATATACATACACATATCACCCCAATATGTACATACACACACCCATATATACACCCCCCGGTCCCCCTAGATGAGGTGGGGGCGAATGGGAAGCCCACCCAGTACCGGTTTGTATATGGATGCATACATGGGACGAACGTGCACATGTGCGGGAGGGCGCACACACAGGAGGAACATGCACGACTGCACACGAGTCCGAGGGCGCACACCAGGGAAGAATGCGCGTGGGCGCACAGACGCCCACACCCACCCAACCATACAATGCACCGCCGTACAGGCCACCCTCCGCGGCGGGGGCGGCGGGGGCCCGGGCAGCAACCCCAGGACGCCAGGAATGCCCCTGGCCCAACCGGCGTCCAACCCCCCGCCCCGGCAGGCAGCAGGAAACGGGTGAGGGATGACCTTCCCACCCTTCCGCCCCCAGTGAAGTGTTGAGTGCAGGAGTGTATATGAATGTGGGGTAGTGTGTGACACTACGGTGTAGTTAAAATTGTGGGGGCAGGTGTGGGGGCAAACATGGGCTAAGCTGGTCTGCAGTGTCCATCTACACTGTCCCCTCAAAAGCCCTGAATGTCTAAAGTGCAGTAAAAACTGAGGGACAGACAGTCGTGAGGAGACGAGTGAGGCCATGACAGCGGGTCGACCTCATCGACCCCCGGCAACATGCCTGCCCCCAGGATCCTAAATGTATGAGTACTGTATGTGTTTGTGTGTGTTTGCTTGGGTGGGGGAGTAATGTATGTGTGTGTGTGTGTGTGTGTGTGTGTCTGGGGGTGGATGGAGGGGGGGTATGTAGGTCCAGAGGCAATGGTCCTCTGGAAGAGGAGAGTCAGCTCACTAGCTGGCTCATGAGGCTCCGCGTTTCACTGTCCCTCCGCTCGAGGCAGGATGAGGTCGGCCCGGGGAGGCCACGGAGACCCCACGCCGCCACCCCGCCCAAGCCCCCACCTCCCCCACCACAGAGAGCAGCCCGCCCAGCAGCACCAACCACACAACACCACATGCCCGTGCGAACGCGGACGTCCACACATCCACACACCCCCCCCCCCGCATACACCCCCCGACCTAGACACATTCACCCTCTATATACACCCACACATATATGCATCACCACATCCACCTGTTCTCATATATACACCTACACATAGACCCACACACCTATATACACCTGCACCGAACCATTCCAGTCAAACAACAACAGACATCAACGAGACAAAAGACATGCTGGCCTGAGTCAGGAACCCATTGCCCCCAGTCCACCCCACACCCCCACAATGGTCACCGCCCCACCCCCGCCACCCAGGCACCCCAGAACCCCAAGGCACAGACCTGACGCCCCGACGCAAGGCAGGTCAACCCGCCCCACCCGGTGGTGCGCCTGCAGCGGCACAAGCCATCCCTGCACGGGCAGGGACCCAGCATGGGGTCAAGCGGCTCCAAGGCATCGGGCCCCGGGTCCCGCCACCAGCCCCGGAGGGGAGGCCAGCTACCCCACCCAGGGCCGCCCTCCATGCACCCCCGGACCTACATCCCGAGGCAAAACAGCAGCGCCCCCCGAGCCCCCACCCATCCACCACCAACCAGGGCAAGCACACAGACAACCCAGGTCACCCGCCGAGGCCCCCCAGCTTACTCAGGAAGTTACCGACACAAGCAGTCATCCCAGAGTCAATTCCCAGCCACCAACTAGGCCACCCGGGAGATGAAACCACAGCCAACCACCCCGACTAACTAGTGGAATTGATCAGTGGGAACCAAAGAGAGTTAAATTCCTCCAACTGGTTTTTAGAGGAAGCAGACATTCTTTCCAGACTAATGTGATCAAATAATAAATTTTTGTAATGAGTAATATGTAGATCTTTTTTTTGCTTCCAGTTAATGAGGATGGTTTTCTTGGCGATGCATAGGGCAGTGAGAACTATGTGTGATGTATTTGCATCCATAACCAATTCACTGACGTCTCCTAAGATGCACAGTCTGGGTGAGGTTGGGATGCAACATTTAAGCCACGTGGACAAGTCTGTACATATCCTGTGCCAGAACACCTGAACAGGCCTACAATCCCATATAGCATGCATATAGTTATCGGTTACATTGGCTGTACAGTGGGTGCATATGTTTGATTGTGCTAGGCCCATTTGGAACATCCTTTGTCCTGTGTAATGTACTCTATGAAGGACTTTGTATTGTATAAGTTGCAAGTTGGGGCTTTTACTTATTTTGAAGATATTTGAACATATTTCTGTCCAAAAGCTTTGATCTTGATTGATAGAAAGATCATGTTCCCATTTGGCTATCGGAAGGGAGATTGAGTCATCAAATTTTAACAATAATTTGTATAGTTTTGATAATAATTTAGGGTTACATAAATTAAAAAATTCAGTTACCCATGTTGATATTTCCAAATTTAGTTGGTTGAGATTAAATCTCTCTTGAATGATGGATTTCAATTGTTGATATTCAAGAAATTTACTGTTGTTTATTCCATATTCTGATATGAGTTCCTGGAATGTGACAAAGTTTCCATCTTTAATAACATGTTCTAAATTTTTTATTCCCTTTTCACGCCATGATGTGAAATTTAGTACTTTCTTATTCTGACAAATGTCTGGATTGTTCCAAATGGGTGTTAGTTTGCATGGAATAAGTGGAGACTGAGTTAGTTTTAGAAATTCCCACCAGGCTGTCAGTGAGCTATTTATACTGAGACTTTTAAAAGCGTCGTGGCGCTTAATATTAGAGCTAATGTAAGGTAAGTCTGAGAGTTTTGTTTTTCTACAGAATGCTTGTTCTAGGTCCAACCATGGACTGTCTAGTAAGTCAGGTTTGATCCATTTTGAAATGTACTGTAATCTATTGGCTAAGAAATAATTATAAAAATTTGGTAGTTCTAAACCACCATTGTTTTTCGGCTTTTGTAGAGTTTTCAGACTTATTCTTGATGGCTTATTTTTCCATAAAAATTGTGAGATGTTTGAATCTAAGGACTTAAACCAAGCAGCAGGGGGTTTATTTGGGATTAGTGAGAATAAATAGTTGATTTTTGGTAAAACCATCATTTTAATGGTAGCAACTCTCCCCATGAGTGATATAGGTAAGGCGTTCCAACGTTTGAGATCATCTTCTATTGTTTCCAGTAAAGGGATATGATTTAACTGCACTAAGTCTAAAAGCCTAGCAGAGACATGTATGCCTAAATATCTAATATTACCTGATTGTAGTGGAATGGTGGTCGTGTTCTGGAAACTACAGTTTATAGGCAAAACTGTTGATTTTCCCCAGTTGATGGAATAGTCTGATATAGAAGAGAAGCTATCTATTAGTCTAATTGTATTCGGGAGAGAAGCTTGGGAGTTTTCTAGGAAAAGTAATATATCATCTGCATAAAGACTTATCTTGTGGTTTGTAGTTTCTGTGTTAATTCCTTTAATATTTGTATTTTGTCGAATTGCTGCTGCTAATGGTTCAATGAAGATAACGAAAAGTGAGGGTGATAGTGGGCAGCCCTGCCTAGTGCCCCTCTGCAGAGTGAAGCTTTGTGAAGTGATATCGTTTGTCCTAACGCGTGCACTAGGAGAGCTATGTAAGTTTTTGATCCAGTTTATGAAGGATGAACCAAATCCGAATTTGTGTAGAACTGCTAATAAATATTTCCAGTTTACCCGATCAAATGCCTTTTCTGCGTCTAAAGATACAATGGTTGTCTCTAATTTGTTAATTGTGCAGTAATCTATTATGTTTACTAGTCTGCGTGTGTTATTTGCTGATTGTCTACCCTTGATAAAACCTGTCTGGTCAGGATGTACTTCTGGCAAGGACTTTGCAAATAATTTTAAGATCTACGTTTATGAGTGAAATTGGGCGGTAGCTAGAAGGCAGTGTAGGGTCTTTGCCTGGTTTAAGAAGTAGGCTAATGTTAGCAGAATTCATGTCTGGGGACAGTACGTTCTCATTTTGAATTTGAGTTACCATTCTAAAAAAGGTTGGTTCTAGCACAGACCAGAATTCTTTGTAGAAATCCATCTGGGCCTGGGGCTTTGTTATTTGGTAGATGCTGCAGGGCTTCATGTAATTCGGATAAAGCAAGTGGTGAATCCAGGGCAACAACTTGTTCATTTTCCAGCTTGGGGAGATTAATATTATTAAGAAATTCTTCAATAGCTGAGTCAGATGGATTAATCTGTGATGAATATAAGGCTTTGTAAAACTCTTTAAAAGCTTTATTTATTTGTTGTGGGCCATGAGTGATGTTTCCAGTTGAGACTTTAATAGAAGAGATAGTTGTTTTTTCTTTATTTAGCTTTAGCTGGTTAGCAAGGAATTTTCCGGATTTATTGCTATGTTCAAAGTTCTGCCAACGCAACCTTTGCAGTAAAAATTGTGTCTTTTTGTCTATCATTTCATTTAATTCCAGTTTGAGTTTTCTCAGCTTGCTCATTGTGTGTTCTTGTGGTGAAGCAGCATGGGCAGCTTCTAGGGATTTTATTTTTTCTTCCAATTCTAATACCTGCGTTTTTTCTTTTTTTTTCTTATGTGTGCAGTAGGATATTATCTTCCCCGCATTACTGCCTTTCCTGCTTCCCAAAGAACACACGGTGATGTTACTGGCAGATCGTTATTTTCTAAATATGTTGTCCATTCCTTTTTGAAATAATTAATGAAATCTTGTTCTTTAAGTAATGATGTATTTAATCTCCAGTTCCTATTTGTTGATGTGGTTCTTTTCTGTGCCAGAGAGAGAGACACCGGTGCATGGTCACTGATAGTGATAGGATGAATCTGAGTGTCTGTGACATCCAATCATAATAGAATTGCTAACTAAGAAGTTGTCTAAACGAGAATGTGAGTGGTGTACTGCTGAAAAGAAGGTGTAATCCCGGAGAGTGGGGTGATGTGAACGCCACGCATCAGAGAGCCCAAAGTCGTTCATATATTGTTTTAGAGTGTCTGCAGACTGCCAGTTCCTTTGACTCATTGCTGTACTGAGCCTGTCGATATTTGGATGAAGCACCAGGTTGAAATCTCCTCCTATTATTAGTTTGGTGTCAGAATGATCAGAGAGTGCAGTGAAAATATTGTGAAAAAAGGAGGGGTCGTCAACATTTGGCCCATATATATTAGCAATACATAAATGCATATTTAGAATCGACAAGTTAAGTATTATAAATCTACCTTCAGGATCTGTTATATTGTTGCTAATGGAAAAGTTTATCCTTCTGTTAATTAGTATGGCCACCCCCCTTTGTTTTGAGTTGTAGCAGGCTGAGTACGCATGAGGGAACTGAGGAGAGGTCAGTGTGTATGTGTTTTGGACATATGTGTTTCCTGTAGAAAGACAATATCTGCTTGCAAGTCGCTTAGCCGATTAAAAATTTTCAATCTCTTTTCCCTCGAACCAGCTCCACGTACATTCCATGTAACAAACCTCAGTGTACTCATGTTAAAACTAGCTGTTTGGGTGTTGGATGTTTGCTAGAGGTGTATGTGTTTTATAAGTGTGCTGTATGCCTGTGTTGTATGTTTTGTGTGTGTATCTGCACTATATGTCTGTGTGTGTGTCTGTGCCTGCATGTATCGGTCGTGTATGTCTATGTGTCTGTGCTGTGTTTGTGTGTGTGTCTCCTGTATGTATGTGTGTGTGTGTGTGTGTGAACAAATCGCTTAAAGTGAATGAACAAATCGCTGTGTGGGTGTTGAAAGAGAGAGGGGGAGGAAAAAAAGGTGATGCGTAAAATGAAAGTGCATATACAACAAAAAAAAAAAAAAAGGAAAAACAAATACATCTTAAGAAAGAAGAAAACATTTGTGTTATTTAAGGCACTCTGCTTATTAAACCGGCATTAATGATTCTTTCTTAGACATGTCTTATTATACTAGTGTAAAGGTGATATGTTAAAGTATTAGGATAAAGGCGTCGGTGTTGATACAGATCACCTGATTAGTACAGCCATGGTGTGATATTAATGTCGCGGTAGAGTTGACCGTTAACGTACAGTTTGTCCACTGCAATGACGGCCCGGGAGCCTCCTTGAATGAAACGCTTACGGATGGGGAACAGGACCTTGCGTCGCTCCAGGATCTCCTTGGGGAACTGGTCGTTTATACTAAAGTCCGTTCCTCTCAGTTCCCGGCCGCGGGAACTCTTTAACAGCTCTTTATGTTTGAAGTGTTCAAACTTAGCCACGATCGGTCTGGGTCTTCGCGCATCCGGCCGTTTACCCCCCAGGCGGTGAACGCGGTGGAAGCCGATGTTTTTAATGGTGTCCTCTGGAAGTTTTAGGTGAGTTTGTATGAATGACTTTACTGTACTTACCGGGTACAGTAAACTTCGTCTGCCTTCTCCGGGATTCCTGCAAAAATTAGGTTGTCCCTCATGCTGCGGGACTGGAGATCAAGGACCGTTTCTTTGATTTTTGTATTTTCCTCCGAGAACCGGGTCATTCCCTCAGTGAGCGATTTCACCGACTCTCTCAGAACCGCATTTTCTGCAGCGAGTGATTCAACCTGACTCCCGCAGGGCCTGAAACTCTTGGTGGAGTATTTCCACTAGAGCCAGGCGCGCGTCGAATCTGGAGAGCTTGTTATTGATGAACTCCAGAACTTCCACCGTGCTGCTGGTATGTGGGCTGGCCGCTCCTGGGGATTCTTCGGGCCGGCTCCTCTTGGTGGATGGCGTCTTATTTGACTTGCTCATGATAACTCTATCAAAGCAGTCGTCTATATAGGCGAATATATCGCAGTGCTCCAGAGTGTTGGAGTTGTTGAAAATAACTAGATAAGAAATAAAGAAAAGACAACCTAAAAATGGTTACTTATCTTCTGTGCTTGTCTAAGATTAAGCTAGCGGAATAGAAATAAATTAGCTGAAAAGTTTAGCAGTGGCCTGCCGCCATTTTCAAAAAGCTCCGCCTTCAGCCGGTTTTGCGGTCTGCCGTCTACTCTGTCATTTCCTAGTCATAGTCTTTTGACTAAAATGTAATTTAGTTTTAGTCATAATTTAGTCATTTGAATAGTTTTAGTCTAGTTTTAGTCATAATTATCATAAGAATATAGTCGACTAAATGTAGTCAATATAGTCGACTAAAATGTAAAGGGTGTAAAATGTAAATGATTTTTCTTCAGTTTCCTTGAATTATTTAAGTCGTTATATACATTTACACAAAATGAAACAATTATTAACCAGTTATGGAATTATTTATGTTTGAAAGACCAATATTTAACAAACAGATTTAACAAACAACATCTGAGGTCTTCTGTAACTGCAAAGTGAATAAGAGAAAACACCTTTTTATTTCTTGTCTCTTATTTATTTAATAATTGTTACTAGTGCTGTCAATCTAATTAAATTACATCAGCTCTGTGATTAACTAACCTACATTAATTGCATTTATCCCTTTTTTGCTATGAAAGTATTTTTAATTGAATGAATAATAACTGGCATAGACTTTCATTCCACATTTCAATTCCACATCTCTTTATTTCAGACACATAACATACCAGACATGTCTAGGTCACAGTGTTTACTGGAGACACACACTGCACATTACATGTACTACTAAACTGTAAATAAAACTACCTGATCTGTTTCGTGCACTTTCTTGGGTGTACGGAGTCATCTGGGACTTGATAATCAAACACAGAGGCTGGAGTTAGCTAGCTAGTTTCCCAACTCTGGTCCGGACACACTGCCCTGCACATTTTACCGTTTCACCTAATCTGACCATTAACACCACCTTACTGAGTGTTTACAGCAGGACACACTCTAAAATGTACAGGGCAGTGTGCTTTCAGGACTAGGATTAAGAAAGAGTAACTTGGCATTAGCAGCAGTAAAGCTAGCTAACGGTGGTGCTGGAGGTCCAACACGGTGTGGTGATTTTCTCTAAACTCAAACGCTAAACTCTCTTTCTCCCTCTGGACGCTGTCTAGATAATTTAGTTCCATCATGAGTAACGACAGTTGACAGGCTAGTATGGTCTTCCCGGGTTTAGACTAAAGGTGTGCATTTGATTGGATGGCTACCCGGCTTGTCCCGCCTCTCCATACACGCTGAAGTAGTTATGATTGGATGTTTTCCTAACTCGTCCCCTCCCTTCACAAAACTAAATCAGTTCTGATTGGATGTCGTCCCTGACAAACATTTTCGTCTTGTTTTTATTTATTGACAGTATCAGTTAATTTCGTCAGAATTCTTTTATGTAGTTTTTATTTAGTCTATGACGAAAATAGTTAATAGAAATTAATCTTACTCTTCTTTCGGCCGCTCCCTTTAGGGGTCGCCACAGCGGATCATCTGCCTCCATCTTGCCCTATCCACTGCCTCCTCTACTTTTACACCAACCATCTCCATGACTACCTTCACTACTTCCATAAACCTTCTCTGAGGTCTACCTCTTCTCCTTCTACCCGACAGCTCCATCTCCAAAATTCTTTGACCAATATATCCACTATTCCTTCTCAACACATGTCCAAACCATCTCAACCTGGCCTCTCTGGCTTTATCTCCAAACTGCTCCACCTTCACTGTCCCTCTGATTTGCTTATTTCTAATCTTGTCCATCCTTGTCACTCCTAATGAAAATCTCAGTATCTTCATCTCCCTTCCCTTTCACTCTTGCTGCTATCCTTCTGTCACACATCAGCCCTGACACCCATCTCCACCCACTCCATCCTGCCTGCACCCTCTTCTTCACCTCTTTTCTACATTGTCCATTGCTCTGGATGGTTGACCCAAGATATTTGAAGTCATCCACCTTTACAACCTCTACTCCTTATATCACTGATCTGAACCTCTCGCCTTAGCCTTGCTTCAACAACTCTTTCCCATACCTTCATGGTGTGGCTCATCAACTTTATACCTCTGTAGTTACTGCAGCTACTGCAGCCCTTGTTCTTAAACATGGGGACCAGTACACTGCTTCTCCACTCATGAGGCATCCTCTCACTCTCCAGGATTTTGTTAAACAACCTGGTTAAAAAGTCCAATTCCTTCTCTCCTAAACATCTCCATACCTCCACGGGTATGTCATCTGGACCAACTGCCTTTTCATTCTTCATCCTTTTTAAAGCTGCCCTCACTTCCACCTTACCAATTCTCTGCACTTCCTGATCCACTATCTCTCACCCCCATTGTCCTCCTCTCTCTCTTGTTTTCCTCATTCATTAGTTCTTCAAAGTACTCCTTCCATCTACTCAACACTCTCTGTTCACTCACTAGTACATTTCTCTCTCTATCCTTTATCAGCCTAACCTGCTGTACATCCTTTCCAGCTCTATCTCTCTGTTTAGCCAAACGATACAAGTCCTTTACTCCTTCTTTACTGTCCAGCCTCTCATACAGCTCATCATAGGCCTGAGCCTTTGCCTTTGCCACCATTCTTTTCGCTATGCAACCATCCTCCTCCTTCAGCTTCCACCATCTAATCTTTGTCTTCACTCTCTTCCTCTTCTTTGTTTCTAATCTCATTCTACAGACAACCACCCTATGCTGCCTTACTACACTTTCCCCTGGTACCACTTTACAATCTCCAATCTGCTTTAGGTGGCATCTCCTGCTAAGGATATAATCCACCTGTGTGCACCTCCCTCCACTCTTGTATGTCACCCTGTGTTCTTCCCTCTTCTGAAAATATGTGTTCACCACAGCCATTTACATTCTCTTTGCAAAATCTACAACCATCTGACCTTCTGCATTTCTGTCTTTCACACCATACATACCCAGCACCACTTCATCCCCTCTGTTCCCTTCACCACCATGTCCATTGAAGTCTGCACCAATCACTAATCTCTCCTCTCTAGGGACACCATCTACCACTTCATCCATCTTACTCCAAAATTCCTCTTTCTCCTCTAACTGACAACCAACCTGTGGTGCATATGAACTGACCACATTCAAAAATACACCATCAACCTCCAACTTCAGGCTCATGATCCTGTCTGACACTCTCTTTACATCCAGAACACTTTTCACAAACTGTTCCTTTAGGATTATCCCTACTCCATTTCTCTTCCTCTCTACACCATGATGGTACAGTTTGAATCCACCTCCAATGTTCCTGGCCTTGCTTCCTTTACATCTTGTCTCCTGGACACACAGAATATCTACCTTCCTTCTCTCCATCATGTCTGCAAGCTCTCTGCCTTTACCAGTCATTGTCCCTATGTTCAGTGTCCCTACTCTAACCTCCACACTCCTGCCTTTCCTTCTCTCTCGCTGCCTTCTAACCCGCCTTCCTCCTCTCCTCTTTGATGGTCTTCGACCTACAGTAGTCCAATTTCCACCGGCACCCTGCTGGTCAACAGCACCGGAGGCGGTGGTTGTTAACCCGGGCCTCGACCGATCCGGTATGGCAATTATATTTGTGATCCGCATGATAGTTTTGGCACAAGTTTATGCCGGATGCCCTTCCTTACGCAACCCTCACCATTTATCCGGGCTTGGGACCGGCACCAGAAGTACACAAAGTACACCCCTAATGGCTGGTTTAGTCACATAAATTTCATAAAAGCACAATTTATGACATAGAGACCTAAATCGTTAATTTGGCTTAAGAATCCTGGACAATCATGTAAGCGTCATTCTATACGCTTAAAAAGCCTGAAAAGGCTTTTCCAGCACTCCAGAAAAAAAGACGTTTCCAGCACTCTCTAAGCGCCCAAAACGCTTTAGAAAAGCTAGAAACTTGTCTTAAGGTGAAAATATCATGATGCTTATAAACAGACATGTCTGACATAAAACACACTTGAAATGTCAAACAACTTTAATAAAAGCACAATTTATGACATACAGATCTAAATCGTTAACTTGGCTAAAGAAACCTGTTCAGTCATGAAACCGTCTATCTACACGCTAAGAAACCCTGAAAAGGCGATTCCAGCACTCCACAAGCGCCCAAACGCTTTAGAAAGGCGACAAAGGCTATGCAGCGTTGTCTGATGGTGAAAATATTACAATGCTTATAAACAGACATTTATGACATAAAACACACTTCATATGTCACATAACTTTAATAAAAAACACAATGTATGACATAGAGACCTAAATTGTGACCTTGGCTAAAGAAACCTGTTCAATCATGAAACCGTCATTCTATATGCTCAGAAAGCCTGAAAAGGCGATTCCAGCACTCCACAAGCAACCAAACGCTTTAGAAAGGCGAGAAACTCTATGCAGTGAGCTCTTAACATGAACACATTACGATGATTATAAACCAACATTTTGCACATAAAACACATTTCATATGGCATATATGTGAAATAAAACATAACATTTTATGACATGGAGACCTACATTATTAACTTGGCTGAAGAAACCTGCACAATCGCCTGAAAAGGCAATTCCAGCACTCCAGAAGGGCACAAACGCTTTTGAAAGGCGAGAAACGCTGTGCATTAAGCTGTGCATGTTGTCTTAAGGTGAAAATATTACGATGCTTAATCGTTAACTTGACTGAAGAAACCTGCACAATGATGAAACCGTCGTTTTATATGCTCAGAAAGCCTGAAAAGGCGATTCCAGCACTCCAGAACAACCCACACACTTTAGAAAGGCGAGAAACGCTATGCAGCATTGTCATAATGTGAAAATATTATGATGCTTATAAATAGACATGTCTAACATAAAACACACTTGATATGTCACACATGGCACATTTTATGACATAGGAACCTAAATCGTTAACTTGGCTAAAGAAACCTGTTTAGTCATGAAACCGTTGTTGTATATGCTCAGAAAGCCTGAAAAGGCGATTCCAGCACTCCACAAGCACAAAAACACTTTAAAAAGGCGAGAAACACTATGCAGTGAGCTCTTAACGTGAACACATTACAATGATTATAAACCAACATTTCGTACATAAAACACATTTCATATGGCATATAACTGAAATAAAAGCAAATTTTATGACATAGAGACATACATCGTTAACTTGGCTGTACAATCATGAAATCATCATTCTATATGCTTAGAACACCTGAAAAGGCCTTTACTGCAAGGCAGAAGCGTCCACACGCTTTAGAAATGCGAGAAGCGCTATGCAGTGATTTCTTAACGTGAACACATTACGATGATTATGAACAAAACTTTTCTGAGATAAAACACATTTCATATGTCATATAACTAAAATGAAAACACATTTTATGACATAGAGACCTAAATCGTTAATTTGGCTTGGACAATCATGTAAGCGTAGTTCTATATGCTCAAAAAGCCTGAAAAGGCGTTTCCAGCTCTCCATAAGCGCCCAAACGCTTTAGAAAAGCTAGAAACAGTGTTTCTAGCAGTGTTGTCAGTGTTGCACTGTGCAGTGTTGTCTTAACATGCAAACATTACGATGATTATAAACAGACATTTCTGATATAAAACACAATTAATTGTCATTAATGTCCTTACAATTAAAAGTCATAGAACTGAATTAAAATCACATTTTATTAAATAGACAACTAAGTCCTTAACTTTTGTGAAGAAACTTGTCCTATAATGAAACTGTCATTCTATACACACAGAAAGCCTGAAAAGGTGTTTACAGCACCCCAGAGGTGCCCAAATGCTTCATAAAGTCCAGAAACGCTATGCACTTAGCCCTTAACGTGAAAACATTACAATGATTATAAACAAAATTTTTCTGACATAAAACACATTTAATATGTCATATAGCTAAAATAAAAACACATTTTATGACACAGAGAACTAAATCCTTAACTTTGGTGAAAAAACCTGTCCAGTAATGAATGAATGAAACCATCTATATGCTCAAAAAAACTTGAAAATGGGTTTAAAGCACACCACAAGCGCTAAAGCCCAGAAATGCTATGCAGTGTTCTCTTAACGTGAATACATCATGATGGTTATAAACAGACATTTCTGACATAAAACACACTTCATTTGTCATATAGAATAGAATAGAATAGAATTCAACTTTATTGTCATTGCGTATGTCACAGGTACAAAGTTTGCATCCATCCAGAAGTGCTTAGCAGCAATATAAATATTTATCTTACAATGTACAGTAATTATAGTATATACAGGTTAAAAAAATATGAGGGGGTATGAACATGAAGGAGGTTATACAGGTTATAAACAAGAATGTACAGGTTATAAATATGAGGGGTATAAGTACTATGAACAGGTTATAAATATGAGGGGGTATAAAGTACTATGAACAGGTTATAAATATGAAGGGGGATAAGTATGTACTTATGAACAGGTAGAGTATTTACACAGTATATACAATAATGGGCAGTATATACAGCAGATGTAAGTGCCGGTAAGTGGTGTTGAGTGGTGTGTAAGTCTGTGTGTGCAGTCCATTGTTATTTAGATGTCAGGAGGCAGAGTTCAGGAGTGTGACAGCTGTTGGGAAGAACCTATTCCGGTACCTGGTGGTCTTAGTCCGGAGGCTCCTGTAGCGCCTCCCAGAGGGCAGGGGGGTGAAGAGTTTGTGTGCTGGGTGACTGGGATCTTTGATGATTTTCCCAGCCCTCTTCAGACACCGCTTCCTGTAGATGTCCTCTATGGCAGGAAGTGGTGCACCGATGATGCGCTGGGCAGTTTTCACCACCCTTTGCAGCGCCTTCCGGTCTGAGGCAGAGCAGCACCCGTACCATACTGTGATGCAGTTGGTCAGGATGCTCTCAATGGTGCAGCGATAGAAGTTCACCAGGATGTCTGAGGACAAGTCATTCATCCTCAGCCTCCTCAGAAAGAAGAGGCGCTGGTGAGCCTTCTTTACCAGCTTGGAGCAGCTGGTCGTCCAGGTGAGATCCTTAGAGATGTGGACACCAAGGAACTTGAAGCTGTTCACACGCTCCACTGCCGTCCCCTTGATGTGGATTGGTGGATGTGGGTCAGCATTCCTTCTGAAGTCCACAATGAGCTCCTTAGTTTTCTCAGCGTTGAGCAGAAGGTTGTTAGTGTCGCACCAC
The DNA here is from genome assembly GCF_015220715.1 of Pygocentrus nattereri. NCBI lineage: Eukaryota > Metazoa > Chordata > Actinopteri > Characiformes > Serrasalmidae > Pygocentrus > Pygocentrus nattereri. The sequence goes on along the minus strand of NC_051223.1, from coordinate 12,997,412 downwards.
TCAGCCAGACGATCCACCTCCTCCCTATAGGCTGTCTCATCATTGTTTTTGATGAGGCCAAGCACCGTGATGTCATCCGCAAACTTAATGATGGTATTGGAACCATCGACAGGCTTGCAGTCATAGGTGAAGAGGGAGTAGAGGAAGGGACTCATCATACAGCCTTGTGGTACACCGGTGTTTAAGGTGATGGTGGATGAGCAGTGGTTGTCCCACCGGACATGTTGGGGTCGGTTGGTCAGGAAGTCCAGTAACCAGTTGCACATGAGAGAACTAATACCCAAGTCTGTGAGTTTTGTGATGAGTTTTGAGGGGATGACTGTGTTGAATGCTGAACTGAAGTCTACGAACAGCATCCTGATGGAGGTATTTTTATTGTCCAGGTGTGAGAGGACAGAGTGCAATGCTATGGAGACTGCATCTTCTGTGCTCCTGTTCTGGCGGTATGCAAATTGGTGGGCGTCCAGGGAGGGGGGGAGACAGGATTTGAGCTGTGCTAGGACCAACCGCTCAAAGCACTTTGTGATGATGGGGTGAGGGCTACCGGGCGGTAGTCATTCAGTCGTGATGGTTTGGAATTTTTGGGTATCAGAACGATGGAGGTGGTTTTGAAGCAGCTTGGTACCACAGCACGGGCCAAGGACAGGTTGAATATGTCCGTCAGCACTCCTGCCAGCTCACCAGAACATGTTCTGAGAACACGTCCAGGGATGCCATCAGGACCCGCAGCCTTGTGGGCTTTAATCCTGCCCAGCGCCACTCCTACGTCGGTGGGAGAAAGAGTCAGTGGTTGGTGGTCTGCAGACACATCTGCCTTGGTTGCAGTTGTTGGGTTCCCTTCCTCAAAACGAGCATAGAAATTGTTGAGCTCGTTGAGGAAGGAAACATCAGAGGAGGCGGGGGAGGGGTTGGTGGTCTTGTAATCTGTCATAATCTGGAGTCCTTGCCACATACGCCGGGGATCGGAGTTGGAGAAGTGTTCTTCTACCTTCCCTTTGTAGTGGTGTTTGGCCTTTTTGATGCCCTTCTTCAGCTCAGCCCTGGCTGCACTGTAGGCCTGTGCATCTCCCGACCTGAAGGCGATGTTGCGGGCCTTCAGCAGGAGACGAACATCCCGGTTCATCCAAGGCTTTTGGTTGGGGTACATGGTGATCTGTTTCTGGGTGGTGACACTGTCTATAGTGGTGGAGATGTGGTCCAGTACAGATGAGGCGTACTGATCCAAGTCTGTGTCAGAGAACATATTCCAATCTGTGTTTTTAAACCGGTCCTGGAGCACGGCGTCTGTCCCCTCTGGCCACACTTTTATTGTTCTCACAGTGGGTTTCACGCGTTGGATGAGTGGTGAGTATTGAGGTGTGAGGAAAAGGGAGAGATGGTCAGATTGTCCAATGTGGGGGAGGGGTGTTGCTTTGTATGCCCCAGGCAGGTTGGAATAAACCTGGTCCAAAGTCTTGTCCCCTCTGGTATGGCAGGAGACATGTTGGTGGAATCTGGGGAGGACTGTTTTCAGGTTGGAGTGGTTGAAGTCACCAGCAACAATAAAAGCAGCCTCAGGGTATTTGGTCTGTTGTTTGCTAATGGCTGCATGAAGTTCTTTCATAGCCAGCTTAGCATTAGCGTCCGGGGGTACATACGCTACAGTGATTATGATGCAGTTTATTTCTCTTGGGAGATAATGAGGTCTGCATTTGACCATTATAAATTCCACATTAGGTGAGCATTGACTCTCGGTAGTAGCAGAGTTTGTGCACCAAGCTTTGTTAATATAAATGCACAAACCTCCACCTCTGGTCTTGCCGGAGTCTTCTGCTATCCTATCAGCTCGGTGTATGTGTCTCATATAACTGAATTAAAAACACATTTTGTGACATATTGACCTAAATCTTTTACTTGGGTGAAGAAACCTGTCGTTCTATATGCACAATTTGAAGTCCCATAAAACAGGCAAATCAGAGTTTTATCATATCAGAGCACCATATTCCTGAAGAACACTCTCTCATGTATTCATGGTATGAGGAACAAGTGATATTCCTGTAGAAATTGGGAGTAATGGGATGGCAAATTTGTGAAAAGTATGAATTTGCTGTTGTATATACCACAATTTGAAGTCCCATAAAAAATCTAAGTGTTATCAAAGTGTTATCATATCAGTCCAGGACATTCCCAGAGAACACTATATTATGTATTTATGGTAAGAGTAGCCCTGCGATGGACTGGCGACCCGTCCAGGGTGTATCCTGCCTTCCGCCCGAAGACTGCTGGGATAGGCTCCACCCCCCTGCGACCCTGACGGAGAAGCGGCTTAGAAAATGGATGGATGGATGGATGGATGGTAAGAGTACAACCTGCATTAAACCTCCATTTAATGCAGCCTCCATAAAAAAGGCCAATCAAAGTATCAATCCATGATATTCCCGAAGAACACTGTATCATGTACTCATGGTATGAGAAGCAAGTGCTTTGACAGTAGGAATTTGGAGTAATGGAATAGCAAACTTGTGAAAAGTGTCTATTCGGTTCTAGTTTGCTATTCCATTTTTACTGAACTGGGAAAATCTGCTTTTAGTTACAGTGCATCAGTGAGCTGGAATTCACTACAGGAAACGTTAAAACTCAGTTCACTGGTGTAAACTTTTAATATCGAACCACCTTCAGACAGCCTGTACCTGTTTTATTTAATCTTATTTATTCTTAACTTCTATTTCTTGTTTTTTTTCTTCTCTTAGTTCTTTATTACTTTTTAACTTATTTTAATTAGTTATACTGTTATCCGATTTATATTCTTCTTCTTCTTCTTCTTCTTCTTCTTCTTCTTCTTTTGTTTATTCTTCTGCCGGATTTTTGTCCCGTATCTAGTCCCGCAGTTTTTGAGATATTAACGCCGTTCCAACTCCAGATTGTCCGGCCCGGTTGTGTGATGTGTGCTTGTATACAGCTTTTTGATCGGATGCACGGATTCCGAACAGCGGCCCAAAATGTGGGAATTTTTGTCCCATTGAAAATGAATGGGGAGGCTGTTGGCAGCCTGCCAGACATGATGTCACAATGGCACCCTCTCTCACACAACACCTACAAACCACGCACGGAGCTCAATGTCTCACCAACTCCCAGCCTGATTCTCTGCAGTCCTGTTAAGGTTTAACTGCTTTTAAGGTACTGCACCAAGATAGCACTGAATTTTAAGGTGGAACTTGAAATGATATAGCGCTAAATTTAAGGTGGCACAGTATTTAAGGCGGAATCTTTTTAAGGAGGCACAGATTTTAAGATGGAAGTTTTTGTGAGGTGGCCGAGAACTTAAGGTGGAACTTGAAATAACATTGCAGTGGCAGTGTTTAAGGTGGAACCTTTTTAAGGAGGCACAGAACTTAAGGTGGAACTTCAGTTCACATAGCACAAAATTAAAGGAGGCACAGAATTTAAGGTGGAACTGCTATAAACATAGCACTAAATATGGCACAGTATTTAAGGTGGAACCTTTTTAAGGAGGCACAGAACTTAAGGTGGAACTTCAGTTAACATAGCAAAAAATTAGAGGAGGCAGAGTAATGTACATGTACTCATTCAGCGCAGGTCCACAAGATCAAATCCACCGTGTTACTAACCCGCACTCTTCCATATGTATTTTTTTCATCCCTCGTTCATTGTATCGACTTGCATAGTATCCGCTGCACAACTATCCTGCGTTTCCTTCAGGAAAGGCACATTTCTAGTTATTATTATTATTATTATTATTATTTATTATTATTATTTTTTTTTATTCTTTAGATCTCAATCTCTTATCAATTAAACCTCAAGTTTTATTTTTATTATTATTTTTTATCTATTTTTATCTTTTTTTTCACCGTTAGTTTAAAATTTTCTTTTAATTTAAAATGATTAAATATAGATATTATTTTCCTTGTCATGTCAATAGATATTAATTTCCTTGTCATGGAAATCTCTCATTTATTCATGTGATGGGGAACAAGTGACATTAAAGTAGGAATTTGGATTAATGGGCTGGCAAACTTGTAAAAAGCGTGAATTCAATTTTATATAGACCACAATTTGGAGTCGCATAAAACAATAAAATTGTTATCAACTCAGACCAGCAAATTCCTCAAGAACACTCTCTCCTGAACTCATGGTATAAGGAACAGTTCATATGATTGTAGGAATTTGGAAAAATTGTTTGGCAAACTTGTTTCTTTTTGGCTTGTAAACACCACTATTTGAAGTCCCTTAAAATAGGCAAATCAAAATGTTGTCATATCAGACCACCATATACTAAAAGAACACTCTTTCATGTACTGATGATTTACCACAAGAATTTGGAGTAATGGAATGGCAAACTTATGAAAATTGTCCAAAGGGTTATAGAAAAATATCACAATACCATGAAGTTTTCTTCGGGAATATGGTGGTTTGATATTATAACACTCTGATTTTCCTATGTTATGGGACATCAAATTGTGGTATTTATACAACCCATTGGACATTTTTAAAGAGTTTACCATCCCATTACTCCAAATTCCTGCAGTAAAAGCAGTTGTTCCTCATAACATGATTATAAGAGAGAGTGTTGTTTTCGAATATGGTGGTGTGATATGAAAACACTTTGATTTGCCTATTTTATGGGACTTCAAATTGTGCTCTGTACAGAGCCAAACAGACACTTTTCAAAAGTTTGACATTCCATTAGTCCAAATTCCGACAGTAATACCACGTGTTTCTCATAACATGAGTACATGAAAGAGTGTTCTTAAGTAACATGGTGGTCTGATATGATAAAACACTGATTTACCCGTATTAGGGACTTCAAATTGTACAGGCTGTCTGAAGGTGGTTCAATATTAAAAGTTTAAAATGACACCAGTGAGCTGAGTTTTAACGTTTCCTGTAGTGAATTCCAGCTCACTGATGCACTGTAACTAAAAGCAGATTTTCCCAGTTCAGTAAAAATGGAATAGCAAACTAGAACCGAATAGACACTTTTCCCAAGTTTGCAATCCCATTACTCCAAATTCCTATTGTAAAAGCACTTGGACCTCATACTATGAGTCCATGATTTAGTGTCCTTCAGGAAAGCCATCGACTGATATGAGAAAACTTTGACTGGCCTTTTTTATGAGACTTCAAATTGTGGTCTATTCAAAACTGAATTCACACTTTTCACAAGTTTGCCATCCCATTACTCCAAATTCCTATAGTAATATCACTTGTTCCTCATAACATGAGTACATGATAGAGTGTTCTTCAGTAACATGGTGGTCTGATATGATAACACTGTGATTTGCCTGTTTTATAGGACTTCAAATTGTGGTCTATACAGAAATGAATTCACACTTTTTCACAAGTTTTTTTCACAAGTCACTTTTCTCATGGTTCCAAATTCCTAGAGTAATATCACCTGTTCCTCAAAAAATTATTATATGACACAGTGTTCTTCAGGAATATTGTGGTCTTACATGATAGCACTCTCATTTACCTGTTTTATGGGACTTCAAATATATAGAATAATATGCTTATTTGCATGTTTTACAGGACTTAAAATTGTGGTCTGTACAGAGCCAAATAGACACTATTCACAAGTTCACCATTCATTTACTCCAAATTCCTACTGTAAAAGCACTTCTTAGTCAAACCATGTACTCATTCAGTGTTCTTTGGGAATTTCATTGATTGATATAAAAAAACTTTAAGTGGACTTTTGTATGGGACTTCAAATTGTGGTCTATTCAAAACCAAATTCACACTTTTCACAAGTTTGATTTCCCATTACTCCAAATTGCAACATTACTGTTCTATGCAGACCACAATTTGAAGTCCCATAAAACATGTATATCAGAATGTTAAATCAGTCCACAATATTCCAAAAAACCACTGTGTCTTGTTATGAGTACCAAGTGTGTTTACTGTAGGAATTCTGAGTAATGGGATAGCAAACTTGTGTAAAGTGTGAATTCAGTTTTGTATAGACCACAATTTGAAGACCTATGAAAAAGTCCAATCAAAGTGTAATCATATCAATAAATGACATTCCCAGAAAACACTGTATCTGTAGTCATGGTGTGTGAACCAAGCACTGTTACTGTAGGACGTTGGAGTAATGGGACAGCAAACTTTTGAAAAGTGTCTATTCGGTTCTCTACCGACCACAATTTGAAGTCCTATGGAACAGGTAAATCAGAGTGTTAACATATTAGACTACAATATTACTGAAGAACACTGTATCATGTAATCATTTTATGAGGAACAGGTGATATTACTCTAGGAATTTGGAGTAATGGGAAGTCAAACTTTTGAAAATTGTGAATTCAGTTTTGAATAGACCACTATTTGAAGTCCCATAAAAAAGACCAGTCAAAGCTTTATCCAATCAGTCAGTGGCTTTCCCGAAGGACATTAAATCTTGTACTCGTGGTATGAGTACTAAATGCTTTTACAATAGGAATTTGGAGTAATGGGATGGAAAACTTGTGAAAAGTGTCAGTTCGGTTCTATACATACCACAATTTGAACTCCAATCAAACAGGTAAATCAGATTGTTATCATATCAGACCACAACATTCTTGAAGAACAGTGTTACCAACTCAGACCAGCATATTCCTCAAAAACAATCTCTCGTGTTATAAAGAGCAGTTGATATGACTGTAGGAACTTGTTTCTCATACCATGAGTACATTCAGTACAACAGTGTTCTTCAGGAATATTGTGGTCTGTTATGATAAAACTTTGATTTGCCTTTTTTATGGCATTCAAATTGTGGTCTTTATATAAACCATTGGACACTTTTCTCAAGTTTACCATTACATTATTCCAAATTCCTACAGTAATATCTCCTGTTGCCTATATCATGAGTACTGCAGGAAGTGTTTTTGAGGAATATCCTGGTCTGCGTTGATAATACTTTGATTTACCTGTTTTATGGGACTTCAAATTGTGGTCTGTATAGAACCGAATACACACTTTTCATAAGTTGCTATCCCATTACTCCACATTCCTACTGTAAGTGTTCTTCGGGAATATTGTGGTCTGACATGATGACAGTTTGACTGCCTTTTTTTATGAGACTTCAAATAGTGGTCTGTACAGAACCGAATTCATACGTTTCGAAAGTTTGCCATCCCATTTGTCCAAATTCTCACTGTAATATCATGTTCCTCATACAATGAATACATGACAGAGGGTTCTTCAGGAATATGGTGGACTGATATAATAACACTCTGATTTACCTGTTTTATAGGACTTCAAACTCTGGTCTGTACAGAAATGAATTCTCACTTCTAAAATTTTGCTGTCCCATTACTCCAAATTCCTACTGTAATATAATTTGTTCCTCATAACATGAGAGTATGAGAGACTGTGCTTTAGGAATTTGATTGTCAGATATTATAAAACTTTGATTTGCCTATTTTATTTGACTTAAAATAGTGGTATATACAGAATCACACAGACACTGGTCACATGTTTGCCACCCCATTACTCCATATTCTTACAGTAATATCACTTTTTCCTCATACCATGAATATATGAGAGATTGTTCTTCAGGACTATGGTGGTCTGATATGATAATACTCTGATTTACCTGTTTATGGGACTTCAAATTGTTGTCTGTATAGATCCGATTAGACACTTTTCCCAAGACAACAGTCTGGGGTCTTCGTTGTCGTATTTTCTGCTTCATAATGTGCCACACATTTTCAATGGGAGACAGGTCTGCACTGCAGGCAGGCTAGTCTAGTACCCGCACTCTTTTACTATGCAGCCATGCTGTTGTAACGTGCAGAATGTGGCTTGGCATTGTCTTGCTGAAATAAGCAGGGATGTCCCTGAAAAAGACATTGCTTGGATGGCAGCATATGTTGCTCCAAATCCTGTATGTACCTTTCAGCATTAATGGTGTCCTCACTGATGTGCAAGTTACCCATGCCATGGGCACTAACACACCCCCATACCATCAGAGATGTTGGCTTTTGAACTTTGCGCTGATAACAATCTGGACAGTCCTTTTCCTCTTTGGCCTGGAGTACACGACGTCCATGATTTCCAAAAACAATTTGAAATGTGGACTCGTCAGACCACAGGACAATTTTCCACTTTGCGTCAGTCCATCTCAGATGAGCTCAGGCCCAGAGAAACGGTGGCGTTTCTGGGTGTTGTTGATATGGCTTTTGCTTTGCATGGCAGAGATTTAACTTGCACTTGTAGATGGAGCGACGAACTGTGTTCACTCACAATGGTTTTCTGAAGTGTTCCTGAGCCTATGTGGTAATGTCCATTATAGAATGATGTCAGTTTTTAATGCAGTGCCACCTGAGGGATCGAAGATCACGGACATTCAATGTTGGTTTTCTGCCTTGCCGCTTACTTGCAGAGATTTCTCCAGATTCTCTGAATGTTTTGTTGATTGTAGATGATGAAATCCCTAAATTCCTTGCAATTGCACGTTGAGAAACATTGTTCTTAAACTGTTGGACTATTTGCTCATGCAGTTGTGCACAAATTGGTGAACCTCGCCCCATCCTTGCTTGTGAATGACTGAGCCTTTCAGGGATGCTCCCTTTATACACAATCATGACACTCACCTGTTTCCAATTAACCTGTTCACCTGTGGAATGTTCCAAACAAGTGTTTTTTGAGCATTCCTCAACTTTCCCAGTCTTTTGTTGCCACTGTCCCAACTTCTTTGGAACGTGTTGCAGGCATCAAATTCAAAATGAGTGAATATTTGCAACAAACAATAAAGTTTATCCGTTTGAACATACATAAATATATTGTCTTTGTAGTGTATTCATTTGAATTATATAGGTTGAAAAGGATTGCAAAGGGTTGCAAATCATCGTATTCTGTTTTTATTTATCTTTTATGCAACGTCCCAACTTCATTGGAATTGGGGTTGTATAACTGGACACTGTTCTCAAGTTTTTCCATCGCATTATTCTAAATTCCTACAGTAATATCACCTGTTCCATATATCCTGAGTAAAGGAGAGAGTGTTTTTGAGGAATATTCTGGTCTGAATTGATAACACTTTTCACAAGTTTGCTGTCCCATTACTCCAAATTCCTACTGTATAAGCGCTTGGTACTCATACCGTGAGTACAGGATACAGTGTTCTTCGGGAATATTGTAAGAGCAATAATTTGCAACTATTCCAACAATTGTTCATTTGAATAAGGTGTGAAAGTTTTAGTCTCTTAGCAAGTTATCGGTGTGACGTATGTGAAGGGGGTGGGGCTAAGAAGGAGGGAGAGAGGTTGTGTAGAGGAGGCAGTCGAGAGAGGTTAGAGGAGTGTTGTAAGGCTATCCCTGCTCTGGCCTTTCAACCCATCAGAAAGTCCTTTGTCCTGGATTCATCAGTGACAGGACATTTACTGGACATGATAGGATGTATTATGGCCCTTGTGCATATTGGTGATATTACCCTGTCCCATATTTTTTACATTGTGCGCACCTCCAATCACCCTGTCAGTACCACATGCATATTTACAGAGACTTGACACTGTTGTGCATTTCTCCTCCCCACAACACCTTATTGCATTACAATGTGCAGCTATTGCTGCCTCCCCTGTCACTGTTGTCCCCCTGTCCAAAATGGTGATTGCGGTCTCTATTAACTGTGGAAATACCAAGGTGGCATGTGCTGAGTCTTATGTAGGCATTGTTGAACCACATCCCCCTTCGACTTCTGCGCTGGCCATTGCTAGGACACTCACGACAGTTCATGATGGACAAGGGCTAGTTAGGGTAGTTAACCCCTCTCCAGAACCAGTCTCCCTTGCAGGTGGATGCCCATTAGGCCAGGTGTTCTCCCTTTCAGGCTGTCCACAAGAGGAATACACTTTGGTCTCAGTTGCTGCCACCTCCAACGCCTCCAGTTGCCCAACTCCGGCAGTAGATCTATCTCATACGTGTCTGACTCCGAGTGAAATACCACAACTTGAGACCCTTTTGAAAGATTTTGCTGATGTTTTCAGCTCCCACCCCTATGACTATTGCCGTACTGATCTTACCCATCATGCCATCGACACAGGTGATGCTAAACCCATTAAGCTGCGGCCGTAACGCGCATCTCCAGCCACACAGGTCTTGTTACAGCAGGAAGTGGACAAGCTCTTGGAGCATGGCATCATAGAAGAATCCCATAGTCCTTGGTCGGCTCCGGTGGTGCTGGCACCCACCGGTTTTGTGTGGATTATCGTCGACTTAATGCAGTAACAATCAAGGACTGCTGGATATCGGCAGATCCAATCCAAGAGAACGGCATTCTCAACTGGGACTGGGCTGTTCCATTTCCGGATGATGCCTATGGGAATTTCCAATGCCCCCCCCGAGCTTCCAGCGCTTGATGGAGTTTGTTCTCCGTGGCCTCCACTGGAATATTTGTTTAATTTATCTTGATGACATCATTGTGTATAGTACTGATTTTGCCCAACATCTCCAGCACTTGAGAGAGGTTTTCCAACGTTTTCGTTCTGCTGGCCTCGAATTAAAGCCATCCAAGTGTCACCTTGCTTGCTCTTCAGTCACATTCTTTCGCCTCCCTTCATGCCATCAGGAGTGTACTGTATCAAAGGGTGGCGGGAAAGGAACATGTCATTGCATATGCCAGTCCTATGCTCTTAGTTTCATAAAGGAAGTGGTCAACATTTGATCGTGAGCTATACGCCATTGTCTCGTCTGTTCGTCACTTTCGTCATTACCTGGCTTTTCATCCATTTACCATCATCACAGACCACAAGCCATTGGTGGGCCTCAAAAAGCTCCCATTGTATCAGGATCCCACTGGTAGGTGTGCACGCTGGGCTGCTGAACTGGACCTCCACGACTGGACTGTAGTTTACCGTGATGGCACTAAACACCTCAATGCAGATTCCATGTCCCACTGCCCCCACAACACTTCATCTGATATACATTCTCCCTCCATGCCTGAGAAGCCTCCTATGGCCACAACGGCAACCCAGACAGTTCCTGAACATTCTAGGCAGAAATATTTCCAGGGTCCAGGCTGCCACTTGCAGGGGACTGACTCATGTCACACTTCCACTAACTTGGTTCACATTCAGGCAGATTGGGATCTCCCCACAAAACAACAAAATGGCCCAGATATTGCGATGGTGTTTGGCTGGTTGGAACGTGGCTGGCGCCCACCCCTTTGGAAACTCAGAACATCATCCCCATTCCTTCGCAAGTTGTGGTCGCAGTTCCCTCGTCTGAGGATATGTAATGGCCTTTTATGTAGGCATGTACGCTGCTCCTCTCCAAATGGTCACCTTGGCCAGGTGGTTGTCCCTTGCCTACTAGTGCCTGAAGTGCTATATTTCTTGCATGGGCACCCTGCAGCAGGACATTACAGCGTGGCTAAAACGCTGGACAGGGCTTTGCACTCCTTCTATTGGCCCTACATGTCCTCTGACATCTCACAATATTGTCGTCAGTGTGCTGCGTGTCAGTCACGGCGGTCACCGGTGCCCAGTTCCCAAGCTCCGCTGGTCTCGATTTCACCTAGCCGACCCTTTCAAATTGTGGCTGCTGATATCACGGAACTTCCTGTGTCACCCAAAGGCAACCATTATGTATTGATTCTTATGGACCTATACACAAAATTTGTCAACCTCTACCCACTGCAGACTCAAACAGCTATTTCTGTGGCACGCTGCATCTATGAACAATACATCCCTCAGCATGGTATCCTTGAAGCTCTGCACTCAGATCAGGGACGGCAATTTGAATCTGACCTTGTGAAACACCTTTGCAGTCTGATGTCAATTCACAAGCTTCGTACATCGCCCTACCACCCTCAATGTGATGGCATAGTGGAACGTTATAATCGCACACTGAAAGGTGAACTGGCCAAATACCTGTTTGACTTGGGCCAAGAGTGGGATGATCATCTCCCTCAAGTTGCAATGACTTACAACACCACAGTCCATGCAAGTACTGGATTTACTCCTTTTTTCTTGGCCCATGGACGGGAAGCCCATGTCCCAGTGGACACTTTGCTCAACACTCCTGATTTTGTCTCCTCAGGGTCAGTTGCAACTCCGGCTGCCTATGCCTCTTCTCTGCGCATGCGGCTTGGGAAAGCCTATGAATCGGCTACGGCTTTCAGGGACAGAGCCCAAAAGCGCCATCGAAAGTACTACGATCGCCATGTCAACTATAGCCCCTATGCACCTGGTGACTTAGTATTAGTAGATGACCCAGCCCACCACCATAATAAGCTTGCCCCACGCTGGATTGGCCCTTATGAGATCTTGTGCCCAGTTGCGTCAGCAGAAAATCCTTTGCCTGCTGTCTTTCGGGTACGTGACTTGGCCCGTCCACTAAATATCCCAAAGTCCTACACTACTTTCATACACTATATTTTCATTTCTTCTTTTGTTTGTTTGTTGCTAGTGTTGTAAATGAGGATTTCATTTTGGGTGAGGGACTATATGTAAGAGCAATAATTGGAACTATTCCAATAATTGTTCATTTGAATAAGCTGTGAAAGTTCTAGTCTCTTAGCAAGTTATCGGTGTGATTTATGTGAAGGAAGTGGGGCTAAGAAGGAGGGAGAGAGGTTGTGTAGAGGAGGCAGTCGAGAGAGGTCTTTTCTCTCAGACCTGCAGCACTGAGTAGCCGAAGCTGTTGTGTGGTTTTTATTAAAAGTGGCTCCACCGAACTCAATCACCGGGTCCTTCACTCTTCTTTGTTTCCTCGTCCTCACTACCTATTGCCGACTGAACTAACCCACAGCCCCGAGTCTCGGTAAGAACGTGAAGAAGCAAATACTAAGTTTTACAATATCATGGACTGATATGATAACAATTTGATTGGCCTTTTTTATGGGACTTAAAATTTTGGTCTATACAAAACCGAATTCACACTATTCACAAGTTTGCCATCCCATTACTCCAAATTCCTACAGTAACAGCACTTGCTACTCATACCATGAGTACAAGATCTTGTGGTTTTCGGTAATTTCATAGTTTGATAAGATAAAACTCTGATTTGCCTTTTTTATGGGACTTCAAATTGTGGTCTTTGTTTAACCAATTGGACACTTTCCATAAGTTTGCCATAGCATTTCTCCAAATTCCTACAGTAAAAGCACTTCGTCCTCTTATCATAAGTACACTGCTCAATAAAATTAAGGGAACACTCAAAAAACACATCCCAGATCTGAATGAATTAAATATTCTCATTGAATACTTTGTTCTGTGCAAAGTTGAATGTGCTGACAACAAAATCACACAAAAATCATCAATGGAAATCAAATTTATTAACCAAAGGAGGCCTGGATTTGGAGTCACACACAAAATTAAAGTGGAAAAACACACTACAGGCTGATCCACCTTTGATGTGATGTCCTTAAAACAAGTCAAAATGAGGCTCAGTATTGTGTGTGGCCTCCACGCGCCTGTATGACCTCCCTACAATGCCTGGGCATGCTTCTGATGAGGTGGCGGATGGTCTCCTGAGGGATCTCCTCCCAGACCTGGACTAAAGCATCCGCCAACTCCTGGACAGTCTGTGCAACATGACGTTGGTGGATGGAGCGAGACATGTCCCAGATGTGCTCAATCAGATTCAGGTCTGGGGAATGGGCGGGGCAGTCCATAGCTTCAATGCCTTCATCTTGCAGGAACTGCTGACACACTCCAGCCACATGAGGTCTAGCATTGTCCTACATTAGGAGGAACCCAGGGCCAACCGCACCAGCATATGATCTCACAAGGGGTCTGAGGATCTCATCTCGGTACCTAATGGCAGTCAGGCTACCTTTGGCGAGCACATGGAGGGCTGTGCGGCCCTCCAAAGAAATGCCACCTCACACCATTACTGACCCATTGCCAAACCGGTCATGCTGAAGGATGTTGCAGGCACCAGATCGCTCTCCACGGTGTCTCCAGACTCTGTCATGTCTGTCACATGTGCTCAGTGTGAACCTGCTTTCATCTGTGAAGAGCACAGGGCGCCAGTGGCGAATTTGCCAATCCTGGTGTTCTCTGGCAAATGCCAAGCGTCCTGCATGGTGTTGGGCTGTGAGCACAACCCCCATCTGTGGACGTCGGGCCCTCATACCATCCTCATGGAGTCTCGGTTTCTAACCGTTTGTGCAGACACATGCACATTTGTGGCCTGCTGGAGGTCATTTTGCAGGGCTGGTGGAGGCAGCATTTTGCAAGGTGAAGGTAGCGGTCCTGCTGCTGGGTTGTTGCCCTCCTACATCCTCCTCCATGTCTTCTGGTGTACTGGCCTGTCTCCTGGTAGCGCCTCCAGGCTCTGGACACTACACTGACAGACACAGCAAACCTTCTTGCCACAGCTCACATTGATGTGCCATCCTGGATGAGCTGCACTACCTGAGCCACTTGTGTGGGTTGTAGAGTCCGTGCTTCCTAAGTGGACAGTTTGATTTCACATAAGTTTGATTTACTTGGAGTTATATTGTGTTGTTTAAGTGTTCCCTTTATTTTTTTGAGCAGTGTACATGAGAAAGTGTTCTTTTGGAATATGATGGTCTGAAAACACTTTGATTTGCCTATTTTATGGGACTTCAAATGGTGGTCTGTACAGAGACAAACAGACACTATTCACAAGTTTGCCATCACATTACTCCAAATTCCTACAGTATGATCACCTGTTCCTTATACCATGAGTACAGGAGAGAGTGTTCTTGAGGAATTTGCTGGTCTGAGTTGATAACACTTTCATTTACCTGTTTTATGGGACTTCAAATTGTGGTCAGTAAAGAGCCTAATAGACACTATTCACAAGTTTGCCATCGCATTACTCTAAATTCCTACAGTAATATCACCTGTTCTTTATGTCATGAGTACAGGAGAGAGTGTTCTTCAGAAATGTGGTGGCCTGAGAACACTTTGATTTGCCTGTTTTATTGGACTCCAAATTGTGGTATATACAGAACCGAATTTACAGTTGTCGCAAGTTTGCCATTCCATTACCCCAAATTCCTAGTGTTATATCATTGGTTCCTCATACGATGAATATATGAGAGAGTGTTCTTCAGCATTATGGTGGTCTAATATGATAACACTGATTTACCTTTTTTATGGAACTGCAAATTGTGGTCTGTACAGAATCGAACAGACACTTTTCACAAGTTTGCTGTCCCATAACTCCAAATTCCTACAGTAAAAGCACTTGGTGCTCATAAAATGACTACATGATACAGTGTTCTTCGAGAATATGGTGGTCTGAAATGATAACACTGTGATCCATGCATCCATCCTTTTTCTAAGCCGCTTCTCCCTCAGGGTTGCGGGGGGGGGGGGGGTTTGGGGTGGTAGGGGTGTAGGGTGGTAGGGGTGTTCTGGAGCCTATCCCAGCGGTCATCAGGCGGAAGGCAGGATACACCTTCATTGTCCATCACAGGGCAGACAGACACAGTCACTCACACACTCACACCCAGGGGCAATTTAGCAGGTCCAATTGGTCTGACTGCATGTCTGACATGACCCCACGCAGACATGGGGAGAACATGCACACGCCACACAGAGAGGGCCCCAGACCACAATAACACTGTGATTTGCCTTTTTATGGGACTTGAAATTTTCATTTTTATATAACCATTGGACACATTTCATAAGTTTGCCATCCTACTATTCCAAATTCCACTCTGGATACACTCTGATTTGCCTGTTTTATGGGACTTCAAATTGTGGTCTGTACAGAAACTAATTCACATGTTTCAATTCAATTCAATTCAAGTTTATTTGTATAGCGCTTTTTACAACAATGTTGTCACAAAGCAGCTTTACAGAAGTTTGAAAACATACAGTTATAACATATCCCCCAGTGAGCAAGCCAGAGGCGATGGTGGCAAGGGAAAAACTCCTTCAGTCTGGAGGTAGAAACCTTGGGAGGAACCAAGACTCACAAGGGAAGACCCATCCTCCTCTGGTCAAACTGTATTTACAATTTAATAAGCTAAATACCAAATAAAAGTTAAGAGGATCTTAAGCTTTAAAAACTGCACTGGTAGAGGCAGTTTCTGACTGAGTCTTTATGAAAAGCGGGAGTGAGCTGAAGCCGTCCCATCCTATCTCAATGCTGATACATCTGAATGGCACAGTGATGTAACTGAGGGTGCTGCAGTTGGCACAATGAACAGGAGAGCAGGTTGGTGATGGTGAGGAGGAGGCCCTGATGGTCAGTCTTCAGCACAATGGAAGGGCAGTCATTATCTCAGGAAGAGTAAGGAGACAAAATTAGTTCTGCTCAGGAGTATGACTGTACTGTGATAGGATTTCCCCCAGAGTGTGGCTGGTGACTCCGGCAGATCTAAATATATGAGGGGGTATAAAGAGCCGAATAGACACTATTCACAAATTTGCCATCGCATTACTCCAAATTCCTACAAAATCACCTGTTCCTTATAGTATGAGTACAGGAGAGAGTGTTCCTGAGGAATATGCTGGTCTTTGTTGATAACACTTTCATTTTCGTTTTATTGTGATCTATACATAACCGAATTCACGCTTTTCACAAGTTTGCCAACAGTCGTATTTGCCTATTTTATCGGCCTTCAAACTGAGTAGAGCCAAATAGACACCATTCACAAGTTTACCGTCGCATTACTCCAAATTTCTACAATAATACCACCTGTTCCTTATGTCATGAGGAGAGAGTGTTCTTGAGGAATATGGTGGTCTCATAACACTTTGGTTTGCCTGTTTTATGGGACTCCAAATTGTGGTTTACACAGAACTGAATTCAGTTTTTGCAAGTTTGCTATCCCATTACTCCAAATTCCTACAGTAATATCAACTGTTCCTTATGTCATGAGAACAGGAGAGAGTGTTCTTGAGGAATATGGTGGTCTCATAACACGTTGATTTGCCTGTTTTATGGGACTCCAAATTGAGATGTATACAGAACTGAATTCACACTTTTCCATCGTTTTGCCATCCCATTTTTCCAAATTCCTACTGTAATATCACGTATTCCCCATATCAAGAATACATGAGAGAGTGTTCTTTGGGATTATGGTGGTCTGATATGATAATACTCTGATTTACCTGTCTTATGGGACTTCGAATTTGTGGTCTGTATAGAACCGAATAGACACTTTTCACAAGTTTGCTATCCCATTACTCCACATTCCTACAGTAAAAGCACTTGGTACTCATATGAGTACATGATAGTGTTCTTCAGAAATATGGTAGTTTAATAAGATAACATTATGATTTGCCTTTTTTATGGGACTTGTGGTCTTTATATAACCCATTGGACACTTTTCATAAGTTTACCACCGCATTACTCCAAATTCCTACAAAATCACCTGTTCCTTATGGTATGAGTACAAGTTGTTGATAACACTTTCATTTGCCTGTTTTATGGGACTCCAAATTGTGATCTATACATAACCGAATTCACACTTTTCACAAGTTTGCCATCCCATTATTCCAAATTCCTACTGTAATATCACTTGTTTCTCATATCATGAATACATGACAGAGTGTGCTTCAGGATTATGGTTGTTTGATATGGTAACACTCATTTGCCGATTTTATCGGCCTTCAAATTGTGGTCTGTATAGAGCCAAATAAACACTATTCACAGGTTTGTCGTTGTACAGGAGTGTTCTTGGGAATATGGTGGTCTCATAACACTTTGATTTGCCTGTTTTATGGGACTCCAAATTGTGGTTTATACAGAACCGAATTCACAGTTTTCGCAAGTTTGCCATCCCATTACTCCAAATTCCTAGTGTTATATCATTGGTTCCTCATACAATGAATACACGAGACAGTGTTCTTCAGCATTATATAAAATTTCAGAAAACTATTATGCAACCTTAAGAAATCCATTATACAATTACTTGTAAAACTGTTAAAAACCATTACACAACCTTCAGAAATCCATTATTCAACCATTAGACAACAAACCATCAGGACAGACAACTAAAACCAAGATGCCTTGAAAATAGAAAATGCACAACAAATCAAATGAAATGGTGGGAAACGGGGTGGGAGTCTGTGTTTTTGACAGAACGTTTACACAGAAAGGCCAAAGCAGAAGCAGAACCAGCACCAACATCTAAACAGAAGAAAATGAGACTGCAGTGAACCGAAGAGAAGCAGACATGAATGAAACATAGAAAGACAACTGCCTGAAGAAACCGATCAGATTTCCCCACTCAGTTATGACCTGGAGTTGCATGCCAGGTAAAGGATGAGGGGAGAGGAGAATCCTTACCTCAACAGTCACAGGTGTGCACTGAAATTTAGGACAATTTCCACAGTCCATAAACAGAAAATATGTTTGGTGACAGTCATTTTAAGGATGATGGTGACGCATCTCACCGCAGATCAACTTACCCAACAGTCTGTACCTCAATCCAAACATTTATGGTGGAAATTCAAAAAGGCGGTCCATGACAAGGCTCCATCCTGCAAAGCTCATCTGTCAGATCCTACTGGAGAAAGCTGGAATCAGCTTGATGTAGAATAGTGTTTCAGCTGTGGAGTCCTAAAACAATTCAGGTCATCACAATAGCCCAAAGAGGAGCAACAAACTACAAACTGTGCCTTTTTATGTATGATTCTGTACTTTTTCCTAAACATTTGAATGCTTGCAGATTTTTTTCCTTCATCTAGATCTGTAAAAATATGCCAGTAAATAATTTCATCAAATTTGATTTGTTTAGGCTTCACAAAAACAAAATGTTTAGCTATTAAACAACCTCATTTTCTGCACTGTTAAGGATAAATGTTTATTGTGAAGCTGTGGTCAGTCCATTGCTGGTGATGCGCTCCAGAAGGCAAAAGCTAGAAGCTTCTTTAAACTGTTGTGAAAACCATCAGAGAACTTATAGAGAGGGGAATCATCACTCTGTAATATCTTCCAGATTTTCAAACACTAGAGGGCGCTCCTGAATGAGTCCAAAATGAATGGGTTAATATGGGGCATTTGAGTAAAATCATAGCTTATGAATAAATGCTTAAAAGTTTTTTTTTTTTTTTTTTTTTTTTTTAAATACACTGATTCTCTGAACACAGAATGGCATAAACTCATTGTTGGCGCCCTCTGGTGTTTTGAGATAAGGGGGAAACAGGAAGAGGCCAGGCTCCTCATAAACCAGCTCTAAAAACATTTCCAACACACAAAAAATATCTGCGCTGCAAACAAACTTACCATGGTAAATCTAGAAGAGCTTACCGGTCGGCGTCAGAACTCCTTGCAAAGCGGATTAGACAGGATATTTTAGCATTTTAAAGGTGATTCCGAACTGAGCTGACCTTTAAACTGTAAAAGAGTAAAAGAGCAGCAAGTCCAGTGCGTGTACGATGATGAAAAAATATGCAGCAACAAAAAAGGCTTTGCAAAAAAAAGGCATCAATGCAGACTTAACATAAACTTGTATACATATATTCTTCTTAAATAATCGAACTTTCTGGGTTTTTTGGATGATTTATCAGTGTTTTGTACACATTTAGAGGTTGCATTTTATTTTGTTCTGCTTTTGCTGTTCATTTGATGACGTAGAGGCTGTCGGACAGCAGTGAAGACAGCATGTTTGACCTGGATGGACATAAAAATTATACACTACCCTCATTTATGCAAGGCTACATTAATGTGTATTTTTTAATGTGTATTAATATCTCGCTCTGCTCAGATATTGAGCGAGACTTAAACCAATAACTTTATGCTGCTTCCAGCCTTCCTGCTGTATTTTTCCTTTTTCTAAAGAGAAATACACTCATGAAAGAAAGTGTAGCGAATTCTTGAATATGGGTAACTGAACATGGGGCTGACACTCTCTGGGCTGTACAACCCAGCCCCTGGGGGTCACCAGACAGTCCCACATTTTTGCTCTAACCCTTTTGGGTGGAGTTTTGGAACAAAGCAAACATGGAACTGTTAGATATGTCTCATGGACTGGGTTTAGAAACAATGCAGTAGGTCAGTTCTTATCAGCCCCCTAACCTGCATCTAACAAGCTGCACCCACTTTACCCAATACTAAAGCATCTGATCCAGGCAAAGAAGAACTTCTTCAGAAGTTCATTAGCCAGGTGTGGTAGGTCAGGGTTGGAATGCAAGCAGGGAAACCTTCAGGGCAAGCGCCACCACAGCAGATCAACATATTTTGAATGCACTCATTACACCGAGCTCTGATTTCTCAGATACAGAGTTTAAAGCATTTCCAAATTGTTTATTGTATGATCAGATAAACATTTCATTTGATTCCAAATCCATATCACAGATACCAGCCTTTAAGATTTGTATATTCCTTTTGCTCATTTAAGTCTGCCCTCAGTTATTGTACACTTCTGTACAGTATGTACCATTTATCTGCTTGTGATGAACTGCTAATTTACTTATACTAATAATGCATACAGAACAACTGGAACAGGTGCTTCACAGTCTGAAACAGCTGTTTCAGTTTTAAATATGTATCCTTATACGTTGGACTGTGCATTAACACGACTGCAGCACTTCAGAGGCTTTGCATCAGAGTGTCTGCGTGGCTCCACACAGATTAAAATAATCTAATAGAAACCTTCAGTCTATCAGATCATTATCATTATAGGCATTAAGTGCGTTCACCGAGTCGCTGGTCAGGAGTGCATTTTCTGGTGGTGGCGGGTGAGGTGGTACCGGCGGGCAAAGCTTTTCCCGCACTGTGTACAGGGGAACATTTTGGTTCCCCTGTGAAGCTGCTGGTGGGCCCTGAGGCTCTGTGGCCGGCTGAAGCTCTTCCCGCAGTCGGGGCACTGACACGGCCGCACGCCTGAGTGCTTCTGCTCATGCCGCCTCAGGTCACCTGACTGCCTGAAGCTCTCGCCGCACTCTGCACAGAGGAATGGCTTTTCACCCGTGTGGGTGCGCATGTGGACGTTAAGCTGGCCTGAGTGCACGAAACTCTTCTCACACTGCGAGCAGGCATACGGTTTCACGCCCGTATGAATGCGCTGGTGCTGCTTCAGGCTGTTGAACCAGCTGAAGGCTTTACCGCAGTCAGGACACAGGTACAGCTGGTCACCCTGCCTGAAGCAGGCGTGATTCTTGAAACCCCTGATTGTGCGGAAGATCTTGGAGCACTGCGTGCAGCTGTGGTCCTTGGACGTCACATCGCCTTCATTGAAGCAGAGGTACTTGGTGGTCATCTCCGGATGGTGACGGCGGACATGTTTGTGCAGGTAGCGCTCGCCGGTAAAGGAGAAGGGGCAGTGGTTGCAGGGGTAGATGGTGGCGTCAGCCAGTGCGGCACTCTGGCGGTGGGTGCTGCGGCGCGAGTGGCTCTCCTGGTGCCGCTTCAGACCAGACGACTGCGTGAAGGACCTGAGACACAGCGTGCAGCAGTACGGCCGCTCCTTTCCGTGAATGGTGCGCTCATGTCGCCGAAGGTTGCACAGGCGGTTGAAATAGAGGCCGCAGCGGGAGCACCCATGGGGGCCATCACCCTGTTGGATGCAATCGTGGCTTTTCAGAAGATGCAAGTGGCTGAAGGTTCTCAGACACTCACCGCAGATGTGCGAAGACGAGGGCAGTTCCTGAGGGGTCATGCCATCTGTATTAGCTCTCTGTGGCACTGCTGAACCATCAAGGTCAGTGGTGGTCTGTTCAGACTCAGCAGTCTGCTCGTGAACTTTGTTCTTGATTGGCTGCTGGGGGCTCTTGTTTTTAGGTGGTCTGCCTCGAGGCCGGCCGATAGGTCCTTTTTTAGGGTGACCCCTGCTCCCATTAGGGCTCCTAGTAGATCTCTTGAGTCTGGCTGGTGGTTCATATGGAGGATCATGTTTGTCTAAGATTTCCTCGGTTTGCAGTTTGCTAAAAGACTGGTTCTCCACCAGTTTGAGGTACTCTCCATGGTGGTGTCGTTTGAGATGTTTGTATAGATTGAGTTTAGCCACAAAAGAGAATGAGCACTCAGTACAAGGATAGATTTCCGTAGGTGCACCCTCTGTCTCCTCCGGTCTTTGCTCGGTTTCATTCTGGTGAGTTTGCTGGTGTCTTTTCAATCCTGTCGCCTGACTGAAGCACCTCCTGCAGTGGCTGCAGCAATATGGCTTCTCCTTCGAGTGGATCGTGCGCTGGTGTCTTTTTAAGTGGCATGACCTCAAAAATGTTCTCCGGCAATCACCACATTTGTTGTCTGTTGCACTGCTGTCAGTCTGGTCTGTCACATCGTTTAAACTGTCAATATGTGCATGTGATGTTTCAGCTGTACCTGTTTTCTCTGTTTGGCCACTGAGAGAAGGTAAGTGGCTCTGGAAAGATTCCGTGATTGGCTGCACTTGAGATGAAGATGGTGCATCAGAGGCGAGCAGACACTGATCCAAGTTTGTAACTGGTGTCTGTTCAACAGGCTCGAAAGCCTGGGCTTCTGAGAGGTGTGAATATACATCTGGGTGCGAGCGTCTGACATGCCTATGCAGATAAACAGCAGCTGGGAAAGAGTACTGGCAGTAAGGACAGCTTAAAACCTGCACCTCTTCATCACGTCTTCCTGTGGGACAAAAAAAGGAAACTTCAGAGGAACTCTTATTTTGTTAACTCTTCAAAATATAAGACACTTTAGATACATGAGGACAATACCCATAGAGCAATGGCACTGAAAGAACAGCTACAACTAACACGGACTTCCACAATCAATGACACTGTTTGTTACTCTTTTGAATAATCAATTAACTGAAAAAAGAAAAAAAAAAAGTTCAGTCAGTAGCCTGTCAGCACTTTGACGTCACGCTTCTATCAAGATCAAGAATGATGCCTTCTGCTGTCAAAGACGAATTAATTGTGTGGTTGGTAACATCATGCAATCAAAGCTGACATTAGCGAGCACACAAAAGCAGCCTGGTTGGATATGCAGGATCATAAAACAGGATCAAAGAGGAATAGTAATTTTTATTTTCAGCATAATTGAACTGTTGCAAACCTTATTGGAAGTATATTCAAAACGCATACAAAACAGAGAAGGTGTTAGTTCTGGTTACCTATAGGACTGCACTTCCTGTCCCAGATCTTATCCCAGGTGGTGCTTAGGTTTTGGGCATAATCTTCGACGTACCACACTCTCAGTTCCTGTCCAGGGTGGATAGGGCGGCAGCAGCGGAACAGAATGCGCCCGCTCTGCTGAAATGCCACCAGGTTTTGCTCACTCTCATTCTGAGAGCACACGACATACCTGTGAACACAGGGGGCCGGCGCACCATATAAGTGAGGAGCTGGTGATTGATGCAGCCAAAAAAGATGTTTTATTTTCAAATTTTACTCTCAAAAAGGTGAAGGAAAGAGTTTGCTTCACTTCAGCTAATGACAGGCATGCACCGAAATGAGAGTTGTGAAAAATGCTGATAATTAAACATTCATAACTTGCAGAAATTCAGGCTTCATCCTGAAATCTCTTTACAAAGTAATTTAAAATTTACTTCTGTAGAATTACAAATGCAGTAAAACTAATAAATGCAGTGCAGTAACTCAGCATCACCTAAACATTCTGCTCTTCTGGAATTCAGTACACACATCAGCCTGAAATACGGCTGAATCTAAACGTCTTACTGACTGATCATTTTTTTAAAATAATATCTGTCAACATCAACATGACTGTGATATAACTGTGCATTCTGTCAACAAATCAACTAATACAGTAACAGTGTATGCAGCAAGTTGTTAAGAGGACTCATGGATCACAGCAGGTTAAATATCTCTGCACCGTATGCTCACTACCATGTTCAGAAATGAGTGCTGTGGTAGTGCTGCACTGTCCTGTGTGTTTACTATGCCTAATGTCTGTTTAACTTATTATATTTATTTTATTGTTAGTTTAATTTTTTGTTTGCACACCAGGTCTGTATGTTCACTTTGTACTTTTTGTTTCTTGTTGCACCGTGTTGTTCCTGGAGGAACAAAATTTCACTCCACTGTGTACTTGTACATAGACGGAATGACAAAAACCTCTTGACTTGACTTTAAAACCAGAAATTAAGCAATTTGAATATAGCATGTTTATGTGCTGTGATAAGTGAACACTATCTCACTCATCATTCATAGTGTTTCAAAATATGCATTTGCCCAGATTATCAGAATCAGAATCCTTTTTGATCCCAGAGGGAAACTGCAGTTGTTACAGTTGCAACCATTTATGTAAAAAGAATAAACACTTTACTAATTTAAAACAAAGACAGAGAAATTTGCAATATGTACACAAAATTTAAGTTCCTATGAATATAGTAAAGTAGCAGTGACTGTGATAATAAATATTAAACATCTAGTATAAAGCAGTTCAAATTTTTGTACCTCTTAATTATTGCACACTATTATTATTACACATACATACTGGCGTACATACTGTGGTCTGTCAGTCAGGTAGTTAACAATGCAGGACACGAGGGGGGCATCTACTTGCATCACTGTGAGCTTAACACCCAGAAGAGCAGGCGAGTCGGTGTTAAATGTGCTGGAGAAGTCAAAAAATATGACCCTCACAGTGCTGGCTGGCTTATCCAGGTGAACGTATACTCGGTTGAGCAGGTAGAGGATGGCGTTTTCAACTCCCAGGCAGGGCTGATAGGCAAACTGGAGGGGGTCTAGAAAAGGCTGGACTACGGGTCGGAGCTGATCCAAGACGAGCCTCTCCATGGTTTTCATGACATGGGACATCAGTACCACTGGCCTGTAGTCCTTGGCGTTACTGGGTCGTGGCATCATTGGAACAGGAACAATGCAGTGAGATTGTAGTGGTGAGGGGTGGGGGAGGGATAGAGGTGTGAGATGGGCTGCTGAGGACTGGCAGCAGAGGAGTCAGGATGGGGCCTGCAGTGTCAAATCTGTTAAAGAACAGATTCAGCTTGTTGGCCCCGTCCACGTTGCCCTCTACTCCTCTGTTATTGGACCTGAAGCTGGTGATGGTCCTCATTCCATTCCAAACCTCCCTCCTGGTGTTCTGCTGGAGTTTCCAATCCAGCTTCCTCCTATATTTGTTCTTCACCTCCTTGATAGCCGTCTTCAGTTCCCTCTGGATCGTTCTCACCTACACTCTGTCTGTCAAGTTTTGAAGACCCTCTTCTTCTTGTTGAGGAGAGCTTTAATGTCCTCTGTTACCCACGGCTTGTTATTTGGGTAACATTTAACAGTCCTGATTGGGACAGTGGAATCCACACAGAAGTTAACGTAGTTTGTGATACACTCTGTGAGCCCGTCGATGTCCTCTCCAAGCGGCTTACAGAGTGCTGGCCTATCAGTAGCCTTGAAGCAATCCTGCAGTGCCTCGTAAGGCTCCTCAGATCATCTACTCACTGTCCACGTGGTCACAGGCTGGCTCTTCACCAGTGGCTAAACCCAATATAAACCGTGATTACAGTCATCTGAGCACAGACCAACAGAATGGGACAGCACCTGCAGATGATCCTAAGGTCTCCATGTCCAGTGCGCAGCGTGGACTAGAGGGGTATAAAGCCCCCCAGCATTGGGCTGTTGACCAGTGGAGCTGTGTTCTCTGGAGTGATGGAGCTCCATCCAGTACTATTGGGATGAGTTGGAGTGACCCAGAACTGACCATCCAACATCAGTACCTGACCTCACTAGTGCTCAATCAAATCCTCATAGCAATGTTCAACATCTAGCCTTCCAGAAGAGTAGAGGCTGTTACTGCAGCACAGACTCACTATTAACACCTAAATTTCACAAGAAGCTCTGGAGAGGGTTAGAAACAGTAACTCACCTCATCCAGTTTGAGTGAGTGTCACTCTCTGCATCAATGTAATCGTACTGGTTGCCTCCTCTGCATATCTGAGGAATAACAGGTTAACAAGAGTTTCACTCCAACAACAAGTTTCACTTTATATAGCAGCACCCTTTTTTAAAGCTAATGCAATAAACAGAAACAAGAACATGAATAAACAGCTTCATTATTTTGTTGCACAACAGTTCATACTTACCACCCATGAATACGCACTCTCCAGCGCCTTCTCCTGGCTGGTCACCTCTCCATCAAAGGGTCCAAAATGCATTCCAAGAGGAATAACTTGGCCCTGGTTAAAAACCCCGAGTCCCACTCCAGGAGAAGTTGATCTACCAATGACCAGGCCTTGAGGAAGAGTGAGGAGAGCCCTCTGAGGAACTCCCACGGGTGTGGGGGAATCATGCGTAAACAACGGAGGACCATGAACGTCACACTCATCAACATACAGTTTACAGCAGTTCTCGCAGTCTGTTAAAGAGAGAAACGTGAGGAAAAAATGAAGGGGAGCACCTGCTAACAGATAAATACTGCAGTACTGATAATAAATAGGAAACTCACAGAAGTGTCCATCATTAAAAGCATTTTCCTCATGGATCTCAGTCTCTACCTCTACACTGCAGACCGTCACAGAGCCCTGAATCTCTAAATTCTGATCTTCACCTGGAGGCAATCCTGATAAGGAGCAATATTCAATTAGGAAGTTTAATACAACAGTTAAACATGCAGTTATCAATGTTTTCATCACTCATTTTACACCATAGTGTCTGAGGAACAAGTTATCCAAACAGATTTTCCTCAGTGTGCTTATTTATTTGTCATTTAACAAAACTGAACTGAACCCAGGGTAGAAGCAGGGCTCATCATTTGTACACAGAAGCCAAGAACAAGAAGTACATGTACATGATTCAGGAGTTGAGGATGCTGAAGACTTCTCACCCACTTCATATAGTGAAGGTTTCTGCATTAAATACTGAAACATGGTAAGTGCAGCTGATGCATCTCCATCATTAGGTAATTATATTATGAGACTTTCTAGTTCATCTTTTTTCAGAATCCGTGAAAGTCTCTGCGCAGTAAATTACAGCTGAAAGAAGGCCACTGAGGAAAAAGTGAATGAATTCTGCACTACATGCTGTGAATTTCCACAGATCTGAACTCCTTTTCTGGGTGTGATGCTGACTGTTCTTTCTGTTTGGCACTGAAACAAATGTTCATGCACTCGCGCTCATCGTCCGCCCGTGCTCAACATCACTGTTTGCCTGCACTCACAAGCAAAGATGCACTTTTTCCTTTTGTCATGTTTTACCAAATGAGCTGTGAACATCTGCAGCTCACCTGTCTGACCTCCATCATTCAGGACGGACTGTGATCAAAATCAACTGAGGTCAAATCCTGAGGTCAAAAAACCACATCGACCTGCAAATGTTTAACTGAATAATACTTAATAAACATCAGACCAGTGTTTAAAGTGCGCCAGAACAGTAGAATCCTTTCACAGAGAACTCACTGATAAACAGAGATCCCACTGATAAACACAGAACAGAGATTAACAACAAAAAGAATGCAATGCAACTGCTGCAGCATTTAAGGTGGACCGGAGGACGGGAGTGAGACGCGAATGGCTTGTCTGATGTTATTTAGCGATGTTAACTCCCCGCGGTGCCGGTAGGCCACCCGCCCGGACCCCGACCCCGACCCCGACCCGTTCGGCCCGCGGGAGTTCGGTGTGTTTAATGAGGTTTGAGGCGCGAAACTGAGCGGAAGTGCCTGAGTGAGCGAGTTAGCCACCGGGCTAACTAGCCTGCGGTCGCTGTTAGCGCAGTTCTGAGCGGTTATGAAGCCTCAGCGCCCCCCAGACCGAGGCAGGACCCACCTGGACTGCCCGACATACTGCAACTCTTTGGGACAATCGGGAATTAAACTCTCCTCCGATTTGGGAAAACTTGTTAGGTAGTAGCCGCTCGAGCTCTTCCCACAAGGAAGTTAGACCATGGACGACTTCTTCTTCTCCGGGAGCGGGAAGTGCGCGCACGTGCCCCCTGCTGGTTCACTGGTTTCACCTCTGTAGAAATATTTATCACATTTCTATCACATTTCTGTCACATCTTCTGTTTGGCTTGCTTTTCTGGAACTGGAATTTCCTGAACCAAGGTCTAAAGACATGCAGTCAGGCCAATTGGACGTGCTAAATTGCCCCTAGGTGTGAGTGACTGTTTGTGTCTGTCTGTCTGCCCTGCGATGGACTGGCGACCTGTCCAGGGTGTATCCTGCCTTACGCCCGAAGACTGCTGGGATAGGCTCCAGCACCCCGCAGGCGCACCCCCCGCCGCGACCCTGACGGAAAAAATGGAAAATGGCTTAGAAAATGGATGGATGGATTTCCTGAAATGTCTTTTGAAAAACACAGAAACCATGAAGTGTTCAAATTTAAGGTGGTGGGTTTGTTGTGTGTTTGTATGGGAGGCAAATCCAGCCAAAAAGGAAAGGAAATGAAAACAATACAATGTAAATGGAAACCTTTTTCATTTTAGATTTGGCCGTGAAAAAACAGAATAACTACTAAAATGAAATGACAAATAGCTGTTTTCAATTTATTTTTATTTTTGTCGCAAACGGCTCCTGCTCATGTGAAAAATTAAATAGCAAATGAAAGCATTTCATTTCATTTTCAATTTTGGCAGGATATTTGCGCAGATGTTTGGAAAAAGAAATGGCGAAAAGAAGTTTGCATTTACATTTTATTGTTTTCATTTTCATTTCCTTTTTGGCTGGATTTGCCTCCCATGTGTTTGGGCTGATATTACAGTGTAAACCGGACCCTTCCCCTTTAAATACACACACACACACACACACACACACACACACACACACAGCGTAAACAGTGCATGCGCAGAGCGCTCGGCGCCATGGCGGTGTCCGGTGAGGGCTCTGAGCGCGGGTTAAGGCGGAGGCGCTCGGTGAAACAGGCGGAGGACAGAAGCGCTGAAGATGCGGACCAGGATCAGCAGGACGTCGCCGCTCCGGAACCCCAAACGGAAGAAGCGGTTCAGTTACAGACCGGAACTTACTGGCTCACCAGAATAGTGCTGCTCAGGTCCATCTGCTTCATCTACTGTGAGCTTCACAGCTGCTCCTACTGAACTTACTGCTCTTCTTCTCACAACACCACCTGGAATGAGATTAATATTAGGGTTACAATATATTATATATGAAGCTTGTGTAGGTTTAAGTACGAAAAACTATAGGCTGAAGGGGTGGAGCTAACTTCTGTACACGGAATAGGTGGGGCTAAACTGCTGTAGCAGAATGGTGGGGCTAAACTGCTGTAGCTGAATAGGTGGGGCTAAACTGCTATAGCGAAATGGGCGGGACTAAACAGCTGTAGCTGAATGGGTGGGGCTAAACTGCTGTAGGCTGAATGTAGTACAGCTGCCTCGCTGCAGAACAGGAGACGGGGCTTGAGGGGCAGGGATCAGGTGATTGTGCTCGGGAGGTGGGCTCAGCAGGCGGAGCTGAGGAGGCGGGGCTCGGGCGCTATTGTCACGCCGTCTCTCGTGGCTGGGGTTGTTGAATACCCACGATCTAAAGGGTTAAAAAGGACAGGGTTAAATGTATGTTCTGGGTTCCATCATTTAGACCATATTCTCATCTCCGCGTCCACAAACACTCATTCTGAAACATTCTGAATTGCGTAGTTAAAGACTTTCTTTGTTGAACTTCATCTCCATCCTCTCCACGCTGCGAGAACATCCTCAGGAGGAGAAGCACAATAAAGTCCGGCAGAGAAGTGACATCTCCAGGCTGATTATAACAGCTGCTCCAGATAAATCTTTATTTTATGTTCACAAAATTATCAATGTTTAGTCTTCTCTGATAAAATGACAACAAACATCTGAACCTGTAGAAAATACAACCCACTAGAAACTCTCTGGACCGTTGCGGAGAATTTGATCGCAGAGGATGTGTATAAAACTTTATCACAGACGCCCCTGATAAGCTGGTCCAGTCTGAACAAGGCTTTAGATGATCAGTTCCTCAGTAAGATCTGAGCGATTCGCATGTAACCGAAACCCGTATGAATGAGTCATTCATGATGGAGTCTGTACATGTTTATAGCTTTTCATGGTTGTTTGTGTTTGTGTAGTTGTCGCGTTTGCGGTGGCATATAATCAGAACAGAGCTCTGATTGGACAGCGAGGCCTGACGCCCTGCAGAGAGTACCTGCGCAGCGTTAAGCAATACGTGGGGGGGAAGATCGGCGGGGCGGCACTGGCCTACACTCCCTCTGTGCTCTGGTCCATGCAGTGGGAAGACATGGACGCTAATCTGGACAACATTGCTCTGGCAGGACTGGCGCTTTCTGGCTTCGTCCTCCTCTCAGGAAGATCCAACATGGTCATCATGGCAGCGCTGTGGACCCTCTATCACTCTATAGTGAGTGTTGGACAGCTTTGGTGAGTAGCTGATGTAGTAAAGCGATGATGTGATTTACATCATGTTTAGGGTACAGTGAGGATCTCCAGGTTATCTAGAACTGACTAGAATTATCACCCTTTTGGTGATAATGTAGAATCCTTTTCAAAAATACGTATACAACAATTTCTCCATCAGTCTGAAGGACCATTTAATCATGCAGTGTTCTTTGAGTTCTGCATAGAACCATTTCTTTACTGAAGAATGCTTGAAGAAATATCTTTTTTAAGAATGGATATTAGTCTTTGTGAACAAACGTAGAAACATATTTCTTGGTTTTTCTTTTTTAGGTATTCCTTCGGTGAGTACAGCACAGCGTGAGTGATCTTTATTGTCTTCATGAAAGTATTATTTTCCTAATTCAGGAGAAAACTGCTGAGAGCAAATCACGTTACAATCTCCAATATATAAAACCTTCATACAGCTGGGGTTGGCATTAAAATGATCAATAAATTCACATTTATAAAGAAAATGATGGAGAATTGACATTTATGTTGTGATACATAGAACATGAACTTTATGTAAAAACTTATGTATGTGTGTGTGTTTGCATGCGTATGTGTGTTTGCTTGTGTGTTTGTGTTTTTGCGTGCGAATGTGTGCGCGTGTGTGTGTGCACGTGTGCTTGCATATGTGTGTGTGTGCGTGTATGTGT
Organism: Pygocentrus nattereri; assembly: GCF_015220715.1. NCBI lineage: Eukaryota > Metazoa > Chordata > Actinopteri > Characiformes > Serrasalmidae > Pygocentrus > Pygocentrus nattereri. The sequence continues at coordinate 12,966,595 of NC_051223.1, read as the reverse complement.
GTTTGCGTGTCTGTGTGTGTGTGCGTGTGTGCACGCATACGCACGTTTGCATGTGTGTGTGTGTGTGTGCATGTGTATGTGTGCGTGTGTGCACGCATACGCACGTTTGCGTGTGTGTGTGTGTTTGCGTGCGTGCAGGGTGGGAGAGTCAGTTGTTGGAAACCGGATTTCTGGGAATCTTTCTGTGTCCGTTATGGAATCTGGAGCAGATCCCCCGACGAACCCCACCCTCCCTCATCTCCATCTGGACCTTCCGCTGGCTCATAGTGCGGATAATGCTGGGAGCTGTGAGTCTCACTGATACACAAACATCTCATCTAACACATCACATCATTTCTCATACAGAACACACAGCACTGCGCAAAACTCAGAGAAATTTGAGAAGATTAACTGGAGTTTAGAAACTGATTAAAAACTCCAGAGAAAATGAGGCTCCTAACAACCACCTGGGAGAGCTGGTAGACCCCAAAAAACTGCCCCCATCAGATACACAGCACTTAAAGCTTTGAAAGAGAGGAGAAAATCAAGCTGCTTCAGATCTAGAACACCAACTGAACATCTGTGCATGTAGCGAGACGTCTTAAATTGACAAACCAGTGATGATGAATCAGAGATCAAGTAAGATTTATTATTATTGCGTAGATTGTGATGCACATACATGTCACGCACTTCTATTTTCATGCAAAGTTTTTCTTTTCAAAATAAGATATCACAAAAGCACAAACTCTGGTTCAGACTTTAGTGAACAAGCTTGGTGAAAAACCAGCTTCTCAGACTGAGCTTTGGAGGTGTGTCTGCAGATTCTTTGATTCCTGAAAAGAATGGAAGCTGGAATGAAGGTGAAGAGCGACTCATTGACCATCACAGCTGAGAGTAGGTTTAGCTGCTGAGGATTCTGATTTCAGATGCTGGAAACTGAATAATTTGTACTTAATGACAGTTTTGACTGCAGATTTATTAAATGAATGGTCTCTGACGTCCGCACGGCTCTGTACGTTATTCAGGAACTGAATTCCCACCTTTCTGTTCTAATTGGATGAAACTGTGTCTCTGTCATTCTTCAGGGGCTAATTAAGATCAGAGGGGATCGCTGCTGGAGAGATCTGACCTGCATGGACTACCACTATGAGGTGAGTAAATGTAAACGAGGTTAAATACAGTCGATTCATTTCAGACTCTCATTCATCACATTACCGTCTCAGTTCACTTCTCACAGTTTTCACGTCCTGCTTCACAAATACAGCTTAACATTAACACTAGGGCTGCAAGGTAAAGGTTACCTTTACTTTCACTGCAGTTACAGGGGAGTTTATGTATCAGTCTATGACTGATGTTCTGTTTTGAATAAACATTGATATAAATTGATGTTCTTTGTTTCTGTCTCCTGCAGACGCAGCCGGTTCCTAACCCCATTTCGTACTACCTCCACCACTCCCCCCGGTGGTTCCATTGCTTTGAGACTCTCAGTAATCACTTCATTGAGCTCATCGTGCCCTTCTTCACCTTCATGGGTCGCCGGATGTGCATGATTAACGGAGCGCTGCAGATCCTCTTTCAGGTGATGGATGTGTTGCTGCTACTGCTGCTATTACACTCATAACTCTTACCATCAGTTATGCAGTTATTAGTTTTTGTTAAGATTTTTCTTATTATTATTCTTTTTCTGCCCTAAAAACGGAACGCACAGCCCAAACCCTACAGACTTGAAACTTGGTCTACTGGTAGTAGTCCCTCCCGCTACTCAGTCGCAAGAAATCAGCCCGGCCAGTCACAAGGGGGCACTATAGCGAAGGTCAACGCATTTGGGCCTATATCTCCTAAAACAGATTTTTGCCAGACATGCCACATTTTTTTCTAGGTTCCTTGGGTCCAAACAAACCACTTTTGTATTTGGACCGTTTAGCTCCGCCCACTTAGATTTTTTGCAATACTGCGAAATATCGAAACCTACTTTTGCGAACTAGTCTGCCAATTTTCGCCCAATCCTCATGTATTTGGTCTCAAAAAATTCAGAAGAGCCTACAGATCAAAATCTATCAAAAACATTTTGAGTTTTCTGAACAGCATGGCTGCCATATGCAAATGAACACGTCTGGATAAATTCAAATTAATTCAGAATTAATTGAAAAATCTGTAACTCAAGAATCATTCAGCCAAAAAATTTCAAACTTGACAGGCCATGTTCCGAGGTCATTCTGAGGTAGCCATTTAATTTTTATACGCATATGTAATTAGGGGGCGGAGCAATAAAAACAGGGCATTTTCTCAGCATTCGTATACACATTCGGCACAAGATTCTGAGGTAGTCATTCAATTTTTATGCGCATATGTAATTAGGGGGCGGGGTTGATGCTACATAGCTGTTTCTCAGCATCCGTACATGTTATCAAGCTCAAACTTTGCATGCAGCATCTACTCCCCATACTATATGTGATACTTTAAGGACAATTTGATATATTGAAATTTGTGTTCGCCATCGGCCAATCAGAATTAAGCAGGGTTTTGACAAGATTAACATTGACCAATCATCATGAAACTTGAATGCTGTCTACACGTATCCATTTCCTAACAACTAGTCAAGTTTCAAAAGATTTGACCACTGGGGGCGCTATTCATAAAAATAAACCTATTATTACTTGTTATTACTATATTATTAGAAAGCCCACTGTAGTACATCATACCAAACAATTTTACCAATATATGTTTATTAAAATACTTCACCATTTTTTAGTAATCATTAACTGTTTAAAAAGCATGCTTTTCGAACTTGTCTCTGGATTTTGATCCAAACTTTTCGAATTTGGTCTAGAATGATTCGGGAGCCTCTGCAGGTAAATAATTATCAAAAACATGTCAAGTTTTTTACTCAGTGTTGTGTGGATAAATCAATTAATTACTGTGGTCATGGTATTTCTAGCTTGATTTGCTATAACTCAACAGTCATTGGCCAGATCATCTCAAAACTTAAAAGATGTTTACATATTGAGACTGTTAGGGGGTATGCCACTGTTGGTCCAGGTTGGACTTTGGGGGGCGCTTTAGCACTCAAAAACACCTCAAAATCAAAATTGCTATTACAATGTTATTACAAGGTAGATCAATAAACAATTGGTGCCATTTGACTCAGTTCAATCACCTGAACAACTTTCTAATTGCATATCATGTCAAAAATTGTACGGCTTGTCTGGTATTTTGCCTTATTTGTTCAAGGATTTCACTATACAAAGGCCTATTATACCAAGGTCAAAAGGTCATTCTGGCCAAAACCTGGTGAACGTCTATGGTTTTAGTCCTTGACCAATACTGATATCATATTAAGGCCTTTTGACTGATTCTGACCCAGTTTCACTGAGCTGCTCTACACCTAAAGGGACCATTATGACTGCATTAGGCCTCACTATGGCCTACATCAAGTCAATGGGTTAAATACTGAACCAGTCCACTGTGCAAGTGGTACTATGTGAGAAATGCTGCCAATGGTCTTGCAGTTCTGACATCTATGTTGAAAACCTCTTGGATGTTCTACAAACCAGTGTAGCTCAGAACATATGAAAGGAAACTTATAATGTGGGTAAAGACCTCTGCTCGTCGTTTATGGCAACTGAAGGCCTTTTGATGAATTGGCATCATTTCAGTTCTATTTCCTCGGCCTCTGAACAAGATTCAAACAGCTTGAGGCCTTTTTACGCCTGATGGGCTAAACTGCTGAAGGGCTGGTACTGCTTATACGTGCTTGAACCCGCTCATCGCCGCTTGCGGCTATATTTTTTAATTATGTGTGTGTTCTGTCAAGTAGAGCGTAATAATTTTCTGTAGCAAAATGTTATTGAAGTACTGAAGCACACTGAAAACAGGGCATTAATATGGAAAATATAGTAGTAAGCTTGTGAGCCTGTGCTTTGTGAGTGCTAACAGAACATGTGACTGTATGAACCTGATAGAGTGTGATTGACGCTGTCCAGAACATTACTAAAGACTCAGAGAATCCGGAGTAAAGGGCCAGGCTGAACACCAGTACAGAATTACCTTCAGCCCCTCAGACAGCACTGCAAAAATGCACTTCTGTCAGGGCAGTTGTATGCTGGAGGTCAGGGAACCAGCCCTGTGACCAGAAGGTCGTTGGTTTGATCCCCTGAGCTGTCAGTATGTGACTGAGGTGTCCTTGAGCAAGACACCTAACCTCCAACTGCTCCCTGGGCGCCGTGGAAAGGGCTACCGACCCTAGTGTGCTCATAGATATGTATCATAGATGTGATATACGAAGGCATCAGGCTACAGCTAGTTTTCAGTCCGAGGTGCTCATACAGCTTACGGTGTGTGTGTGTGTGTGTGTGTGTGTGTGTGTGTGTAGGTGGTTCTGATAATCAGTGGGAATCTGAGTTTCCTGAACTGGTTAACTATAGTTCCCAGTTTAGCCTGTTTTGATGATTCTGCGCTGGAGTTTCTGTTCTGGTCCTCTGGGACGGCAAGGAGAACTGTACTGAAGATCCAGAACGAGGACGCAGCAGGACAGAACCCTCCTGCCACTGCAAGTGTGTGAGAGACTTATATGGAACTTCATTATTCTGGAGTACTAACCCTGAAAAGCCCTCTGTGTTTATGCGAGTGTGAAGGGCAGTTTATTACGTTATTATGATTCCTACTTTATTATGTTTCTCTCAGGAATGTTAATACGGCGAGTCGTGAACGTCTCGTTGGGAATATTGATAGCGTATCTGAGTGTTCCTGTGCTGATCAACCTCTTGAGTTCCCGACAGGTGATGAACACCTCATTCGACCCTCTCCGCATTGTCAACACCTATGGAGCTTTCGGCAGGTCAGGCTCTCTCTCTCACTGTTGTCTCTCTGTCTCCCTCTGTCTCTCTCCCTCTCCCTCCCTCTCACTCACTGATCTCTCTCTGTCTCTCAAGTCTCTCTCCCTCTCACTCCCTCTCTCTCACTGTTCTCTCTCTCCTCTCCTCTCTCTGCAGTATCACTAAGGAGAGGACGGAGGTGGTGTTCCAGGGGACTCTGAGTGCTGACCCCAGTGGTGAGGAGGTGGTGTGGGAGGAGTATGAGTTCCTGTGTAAACCTGGGTCAGTGAGCAGGAGACCTTGCCTCATCTCTCCGTACCACTACAGACTGGACTGGCTCATGTGGTTTGCCGCCTTCCAGGTGAGAGTCGGGAAAATCTGAGGTCTGTTATTTAATTATGCATTGTGGTCTCTTTATGGTTGTACGCTGTTTTTTTTTTTTTTATCTCTTCAAGGGTGTTTACGTACACCACATATCCAAAAATATCCCTTTAATCCAGCTGCTTTAAGGTCACCTGTTACTGATGCAGGTGTTCAGCATGTTTCATTAATCAGTTTGAGCCATTTTACAGTTCAGTAAGATTTGAGCTTAAATCTGGACTGAATATTTCTGGAGGAGCCTGTTAGGGTGTCAGCTCTCTGGTCACCGGGTCAATCTGCAGTGATGTCCTGTTCTGGTCTAGATGTAGTGTGTTACAGTCGTTCGATAACACAACACATCAACATCTACATTTGCAAACTCTCTCTCTCTCAGACATATGAACAGAATGAATGGATTATTCAGATTGCAGGCAGACTGTTGGCGAATGACTCCACAGTTCTGTCTCTGATGGGACACAATCCGTTTGAGGACCGAGAGAAACCGCGGTAAGATCAAGACACTCAGTTATGTGATTAAAAAACTCATCAAGCTAAGGCACAATATGGGGTAAAAGGTTATATGGATTTTATTTTCCATTCTAAGTCATTTTGATTACTGAGTTCACTCCTAATTATTAAGTTTTAACCTGGCTGATCAGACATTTAATATCACACAGGCCAAATTTATTATATATATATATATATATAAAAGTGTGTATATATATATATATATATATATATATATATATATATATATATATATGTATATAAATAATACATTTGGTCTGTTTTCCTATATATTTTTCCTACATGTTAAATTATCTATATAAATAGTAATTATGTATAAAAATGGGCAGGACAATAATTAAATAATTAAGCATAATTAAGTTTGTTCCATGGAGACGAAATGTTCACTTCACAGAATTCATCCAAGGGTGCCTCAACTTTCGCATTTGACTGTATATAAATGTCATCTTCCCACAAATCCTGAGTTGATTGAAACTTCTCGCTGTGTGTGTTTAGGTGGATCCGAGGAGAACACTTCAGATATAAGTTCACTAAGCCAGGCAGCACCAGCGCTGTGAATGGAAACTGGTGGGTCAGGAAACGAATTGGACCATACTTCCCCGCCGTCAACTTGGAGGGCCTCAGGAGGTACTTCCAGTCCAGGAACTGGCCTCAGCCGGACAACTACTGACTCAGCGACCCAGATTATTGACCCGACTCATTGACCTGGTTCACTGACCTGAATCACTGATCCAAACTCTCTGACCCAACTCAGTAAGTCGACTTACAGACCTGAATCTCTGATACGATTCACAGACCCGATCCTTTGACCTGAATCACTGATCTGACTCACTGACCCAGCTCACTTAACTGCTGAGCCAGAATCGCTGATCTTACTCACTGATTTAGACTTACTGACACAGCTCACTTAATCGCTGACCAGACTCAGACTCGAATCAGTGACCAGGCTCACTATCCCAACTCATAGACCGAGCACACTAACTCGACTCACTGATTCAACTCACAGACTCAGCTAACTGATCCGACTTACGGACTCGAAATTATCCTGCCTTAAACCTACCTGAAGGCTGTGACTGAGTGCTGCGTACACTTTCGGCTCCGCAGAGTTTTAAAAAGCAGATCACGACTTCAGAAGAGTTTTGTGGCCTTCAAGAAAAACACCTGAGCTCAATTTATCAGGACTTTACAGGAACTTATAAAAGTCTGCAGCACTTTGTTGCGCAAAGCAATCAGGTTTATATACGTGATAAAATGTACAGTAGAAATAAATGACACTGTGTTTAATGTGCTGGCATTCACTGTCATTACTGACCATCAAACATATTAGAGATGTTAATCGTCGATGACTGCAGGTGTGGCTTAACTGGACTCGGCAGAAGTCGGAGTCTCTAACGACAGCTTTACAAATACAGTAATCACTATATTTATAGTATTTTTATGTGGCTCCTCTGGACCATTTTTCTCTTTCAAAAAAGCTAAAAAAGTAATGCACATCATGTGTCTTTAAAATGTCATTTTATATTGTGATATATTTAAGACAGATCAACCACCTCTTGATCACACTGTCATAGCTGCAGCTTGTGTTCCATTGAAATCTGTGTGTGTTTTCACTTATTTATGGTCAGAAATGCTTCACATATACCTTTCTCATGATCTGTGCCATTCTTGTCAAAGTAACAGAGCTTCCAGCAATTTCATCACTTATCATGTCCAGTTGACGAAGGCGAAGTCCTTGTGAAAACCTAATGACAAAATATTAACAGAGAACTGTTCTACACCATCAGGACCTTGGCCTCTAAGACATGGTGTTCTGACATCCCTTGTCACCACCAAAAGCAGTATATGTTGTGTTTTAGATGCTGGTCAACCAGCATGACTATGCTCAGTAATCAGATAATCCAGCACTAGATCAGCGTACACTAACTTACAGAATTCATGCTGGTCTAAGCTGTTTTCAGCAGAGATCTCTTAAGGGGAAGGAGATGAGTCAATGACAAATATGTACACTGCTATTTCCAATTAGTCAGCAAATGACAGTTAAGTAAAAAAAAAAAAGTCAAAAGTCACTTGGTAACTAAAATATGAAATGTAAGTGAACAGGACAAAGTGAGAATAAAATTATGAAATCAAACCTGTAAATGAACTGCATCCATTTTTTCAAACTTGAGTGTGATTTGTAGAAAATGGAGTTCTGTCGTACAGACTTTTTCAATTTTTTTGTGGAACTTGGTGCATGTCCTAGAAAGGAAATAAAACCATTTTTAGTTTTATATACCTAGGCTCAGCAGGCTATGCTACGTAAACAACTAGATTTTGCTATTACCAGTGTAATCCATCAGCAGTCCTGCACTTCTCAAGCCTCATATGCAGCTTGCAGACTCCACACTTCATGGACTTTTTTAGAATACCTTTATGTTGCATCCATCTCACCAGTTTTCTTTTAGACACGTACATTGCCCTCAAAAATTCGTTGTTAAGATTAGTCATTGTACATGCTGAGGTTAAAAAAAAGGTAACTAATTTAGTGACGTCACAGCAGTAAAGATGAGCAATAAACCTATATTTCTAATACAATCTGTAATTAATCAAATACATAATAAGTGTCTATACAGCATTTTTAAAGATACTTGAGACACTTGAGAAAAAGTTAATACTGTACAAGGCATTTGCACTTTTACCAACGCCACCCACCCACGCAGTCTTTACCAGCCTGCAGCAACAAGCACCCTCCATCCTGAAAAGGCACGAAAAAAGACACTAAAGATGTAAGTACGCTATGCATTGCACTTATCTAGCTGTTTTACACTTTTATTTGCTGTTTGATTAATTTGATAGCTACATATAACATTACGCAGAAGTAAAGAAATGTTATTACGCTTGAACACATATTCGAATAATTGAGCCGATTAGCTAGCTAGCAAGCGTTAGCCAACTAACGTTAGGTTAACTAGCTAAGATTGTCATGCATCTGCAGAAACAGAGTTATTAGTTATATACCTTGCTAATTTATATGTGTATCTCTGGCTTAACGTTTAACTTCATTAACTGATGTTAGCTAACCTAGGTTTGAATATAATTTTAAGTGTTTGGCTATGTATATCCCAGTTAGCACCATATTATTTCATAGCTAAACTTTTCAAAGAATCCTTATTAACGTTAAACGTGTTTATTTCAAAGAGCAGTCGAAGATGGATACCCAAAAGCGTCGCTGAGTAAGGTCCACCACAGCTCTGGCTGAGCCTGAGGCTGAAACGAGAGCTGCAGCGGGAGCAAGTTCCACCGCCTCAGACCAGTCATTTGCTAAAACTAAAGGTTTGTGTGCTGAAAATAACAAAATTACTTTGCTCTCTGTCCCATTTATTAGTCTTTCTAGTAAATATCAGTTTAAAAAGTTATATTTATTAACACTGCAGTCCAGAAATGCCTTAACCAACAGCTTTTTAACTTTTGCCTTTAGTGCTATGGGCATTTCATTGAGCTTGGCACCATGTGTTAGCCTGGTTATCTCATGTTCTTATTTCTAATTTGTTGGTTGGCAGTGTCTTTTCACATTATTACCTACATTTACGAGTATTTTCCCCATGTCAGATTCTCCATCTGCAGTTCTGGAGCTGCAAAAAGTGAAGGCCCAGCTCCAGATTGAAAAGACAAAGTGTTCTTTTCTTGAAGAGAAGGTTAAAGAGCTTCAAGTTGATAAAGCCTTCCTTTTAAAATAAAAATAAATACAGTGATTCCATTTAGGAGACAAGTTGTGTGGATTTTATTTAAACAGTTCATTTACATTTAGTTTAAAGCACCAAACCCATTGTATTGTGTTTTTTATGCTAAATATTGAAACAAAAGATGGTACATGATAGGGTGCCAAGAGAGGAACTGTGGTACTGTGTGAGGAAGTCAGGTGTAGCTGAAAAGTATGTTAGGGTGGTGCAGGACATGTATGAGGATAGTGAGACAGTGGTGAGGTGTGCAGTTGGAGTGGCAAATGGTTTCAAGGTGAAGGTAGGGTTACATCAGGGATCAGCTTTGAGCCCCTTCTTGTTTGCAATGGTGATGGAATGTTTGACAGATGAGGTCAGGCAGGAGGCTCCATGGACCATGATGTTTGCAGATGACATTGTAATCTGTGGTGAAAGTAGAGAGCAGGTGGAAGAGAATCTGGAAAGGTGGAGGTTTGCACTGGAGAGGAGAGGAATGAAGGTCAGTAGAGACAAGACGGAATACATGTGTGTGAATGAGAGGGAGGCAGGTGGAAAGGTGAAGATGCAAGGAGTAGAGGTCGTAAAGGTGGATGACTTCAAATATCTTGGGTCAACCATCCAGAGCAATGGGTAGTGTAGAAAAGAGGTGAAGAAGAGGGTGCAGGCAGGATGGAGTGGGTGGAGACGGGTGTCAGGGCTGATGTGTGACAGAAGGATAGCAGTAAGAGTGAAAGGGAAGGTTTACAAGACAGTAGTGCGTCCTGCTATGATGTATGGTGTGGACACTGTGGCTCTGTCTAAAAGACAGGAGGCTGAGCTGGTGAAGATGAAGATGCTGAGATTTTTGTTGGGAGTGACAAGGCTGGACAAGATTGGAAATGAGCAGATCAGAGGGACAATGAAGGTGGAGCAGTTTGGAGATAAAGCCAGAGAGGCCAGGTTGAGATGGTTTGGACATGTGTTGAGAAGGAATAGTGGATATATTGGTCAAAGATTGTTGGAGATGGAGCTGCCGGGTAGAAGGAGAAGAGGTAGACCTCATATAAGGTTTATGGATGTAGTGAAGGTGGACATGGAGATGGTTGGTGTGAAAGTAGAGGAGGCAGTGGATAGGGCAAGATGGAGGCAGATGATCAGAGAAGGGAGCAGCCGAAAGAAGAAGAAGATTGAAACTAAAGATGGGTTACAGTAGGAATGTCCCGATAAATAGTTATTCAATATATAAAATATTCTGGCCTTAAACACTTGCCTTAAAGTCCTCCAATAATATTTTTAATTATTAAATCAAATAATATAGGGCCTGGGTTCAATTCCCCGGCCGGGTGACCAGGGTCCTCTCTGTGTGGAGTTTGCATGTTCTCCCCGTGTCTGCGTGGGTTTCCTCCGGGTTCTCCGGTTTCCTCCCACAGTCCAAAGACATGCAGTCAGGCCAATTGGACATGCTAAATTGCCCCTAGGTGTGAGTGTGTGAGTGTGTGAGTGACTGTCTGTGTCTGTCTGTCTGCCCTGCGATGGACTGGCGACCTGTCCAGGGTGTATCCTGCCTTCCGCCCGAAGACTGCTGGGATAGGCTCCAGCACACGCCCGCAACCCTGACGGAGAAGCGGCTTAGAAAATGGATGGATGGATGGATGGATGGAAATCAAATAATATTTTTTATTTTATTTCCTACTCAACAGATCACATTTATAATGCAGCATTATGACAGTGTTATATTTGACATTTATTTACTTTAATAACATTAACTTTTATATAAAAAGGTTCACCAATCTCAGCAATGGAAAGTTGTCATTACGTGCATTTTATCATCATATGGTCAAGTAAACTTATTCAATACAATACGCTTCTATCCAAAAAAGCTAATTTTGCCTTCTCCTTTGGAATCCATGGATGAAAGAGATATAATAATCAATATAGATCATATAGGGGATTAGAGTCATATTTGACTAGAGATTAGAGTCATATACACTCACTGGCCACTTTATTAGTTGTTGTTGTTTAATTGCTTGTTAACGCAAATAGCTAATCAGCCAATCACACGGCTGCAACTCAATGCATTTAGGTATGTAGAGGAGGTCAAGACAACTTACTGAAGTGCAGACCGAGCATCAGAATGGGGAAGAAAGGGCATTTAAGCGACTTTGAACGTGGCGTGGTTGTTGGTGCCAGACGGGCTGGTCTGAGTATTTCAGAAACTGCTGATCTACTGGGATTTTCACGCACAACCAGAAAGGCAACAGGAACTCAAATAACCAACCAGAATCTCTGAGGAACATTTCTAACACCTTGTTGAAAGTCTGTCATGAAGAATTAAGGCAGTTCTGAAGGCAAAAGTGGGTCCAACCTTTTACTAGCAAGGTGTACCTAGTAAAGTGGCCGGTGAGTGTAGTTGAAACAGATATGCATATGTTGTACAGTATAGTTTTCTGTATGTTTGTGCTTAGCTGTATGTATATTATACATGTATAACATTTTGTCCTTGACACAAAAAGTTCTAAAGTCATCTAAAGTTATTTTTTGTTGCTGTTTGCACAGACATCCACTGCTTTCAACAGATGAATGTAGTGTCAAACAGATACAGGTCATGTACACGTTTATATGTAGAAGGTTTAACAAAGTAATTAGCTAAACATACTATTTTACACACGAAATCTGCTAGACCTACTACATTAGCTAGCTAGCGGTTGTTAACAGCTGCAGCATTTGTTTTGCCTAGGGGAGGACTACAACTTGCATTGCACTGAAAGAAACATTCATGACAATAAATTGAAAAGTAGTTGCACACAAAAAAAAAAAAAATCTTACATCAACGCAATTTCTCTATTTTATTTTGCATGAAGTGGTACAGAATTACTTGGTACAAAACAGTTTTGCCCTTTGTAAAGTTACTGTTTTGGAAATGCATGTTTTTTCTTTCTTTTCTTTATCACAGAATAATAATAATAATGAATTAACACAACAATTATTCATTCTGTTATCTTGGTCTATGCTATAGCCATGTCTTCCAGCATAAAGATATCTTCTGACTCAGAGTCTGCTGGGTCCTTCAACTTTTCGCTGCCATCTGATGAAGAGGCTAAACCACGTGTGAAAAATGAGAAGTCATCCTATTACGACAACCACTGCTGAGTTTGAGTAGTTTGTCCATAATGTACATGGTGACATGCTTTAGATTTTATGTACAGCATTCTCTTTCATAGTATCTTACTGGCTACAAATTGGTGATGGCCATAAACTGGTGTTGTAAACTTATCAAACTAAGAAGATGATAAAAAGCCTAAATATTTGTGCATCAGTTTTCATGCAAACTAATATGTTTGGTAGCAGAATGACTTAAGATGGCTGATAAAATACAGGAAAGCCACCAATCCCCTTATAGCCTATAAGCTCATTTCCAATGCTATAATATTTAATATTTCAATAAGCATTTTCTTATTATGTTCTGAGGCAAAATAATTATTTTGGTTTGAGTTATTTGTCTACATTTCGAGCGACTATCCTGAACACATGTCAAACTCACAATGAATCTTTGCTTTAAAGGTGATCTTGGTATGAAGCATTTTATATATTCTTTTTTTAACAAATAAAGCAAATGTTAATAATATTCACAAAACATAACATCTTAACAAGCCAGTTAATTACCTTATTACCAAGTGTCACCATTTCAAGGCAGCTTCTCAGAGTTTGCACTTAAAGTCAGAAATCACATGAACAATAGCAGTCTAAATAGTTTGCATTAATACTCCAAATGTCAGCATTATTATTGAAAAGTATGACATTACAATTCTAGATTTATTTAAAGCAGCATTATGCAAGATCTGGTCATTTTTTGCCCCTTCAGTTGCAATGTGTAATTTACATTTACACCACTGTCATAAGTACACTTTGAGCTGTACACATACATGTGTAAAATTGTTACATAGTGTTGGTTTAATCATATATGAATATCTGCACTATTATTTCTGGGTTTTATTTTAAAAGCTGTATTGTGGGCTTAATGTTGTAATGCCTTCTTACAGACATGCAGATTGTACTTCTAGAAAAAAGTTTAATTACAAATTAAATCTTATTTATTTTTAATAGGTAACCATTAAGGTATTTCCTTTATATATTAACATAAGTTTATTTTGCAATGAAGACTATGACTGGTGTGATAAACCGATACAAGAAGGCCCTAAAGTATTACAAGCAGGCTGGATCAATGAAGAGAGCTTTTGACCGCCTGGGTGTGGACAGGAACACGATTGCCTCACCAGATGTTTTTGCCAGCCTTCTACCATGCAATGACAAACAAGAAAAGCTTGCTCAATTTGCAGATAGATGCCATTCTGCGCTCACTGCAGACATAAAAAAAAAAACTGAGATGAAAGGCAAAGGGGAGCTTCTACCAATTGTTTATTCACAGAAGTAAAAAATGTAGAAGCATGAGCTTGTAATTCTGCCTTTTCTGTTTTAGTTGCAGTATATTCATAAGGACTATTTCTTGTCTTCTTAAGCATAATGACCTTATTTTGGAAGACTGTTACACTGTGTCAAATTCCTAATACAGTTCAGAACTTGGCTTAACCAAACTACAACTAATATATTTTTTTTTTGCTGTGTCTCTTATAAATAAGGTTATAGCTCTCAATTTGCTGTTTTGTTTGTGCAAACTAACCAGTTATTATATCCAGTAAAAGGTACCAGTTGTGAGCTTGATGCTGCTGGTTTTATTTTTTTTTGTTGTTGTTGCAAAGGTCAGAAATATACAGGCAAAATGTATAAGGTGCATATATTTGTTTTCTAAGTCACATTGTGTGTATTTTGATGCCCATTGTAGTCGGTAATATGGATAAGGATTTGACTTGGAGCTGTATTTGTGACATTTATTTGTTTGATATAAACAAAGTTGTAGCATTCCATTTGTTGTCTTTTTTCTTTTTCATTTTAACATTATCTTCATTTTCACAGTCATCATGTCTAGTGAATTCTTCTTAATAAAGGTGTTATGAATGGAAAATGTGTTACCACTTTAGTTTGAGGGCCTTAAAATCATTCATAGAACAGATATGTAGTGTTCATAAATAGCCATCTGTCTTATAAACTCTACATCCTGTGGGAATCATACTTCATAACAGTGTTATAAATGAAGTAAATATCCATCACTTTAGTTTAAGGGCATCAAATTCCTTCATGAAGCATAAGCTTATTTCATAAAACATCCTATGTCATGTTGTGAGTACTGGCATAAGCTTATTTCATAAAACATCCTAGGTCATGTTGTGAGTACTGGCATAAGCTTATTTCATAAAACATCCTATGTCATGTTGTGAGTACTGGCATAAGCTCTTCATAAATATTCAAGTAGTGCTTTATAAATACATTATTCAGTGCTTATGAATGCGTTATGAAGCCCTTAGGTAGGTAGCCTTCAAATAAAGTGTTACCGTAAATCTAAATAAAAGTTGATTTTGAAGTTTGTTTGATGTTAAGTGCTGTCAGGTTTAACTGGTTATGTTAATGTGATGAATCATTAAAACCACTTACTGTTAACACTATTAACTAATTCAGTTAATAAAGTTTGACCCTTCGAAACCGTGCAGGCTGAACCCCAGAGTCAGCGCGCTGTGTCGATACATACGGCGCTCATTCAGATACAGCTTTTAAATGTCTTTTAAAGTGTATGATACATACAATACATAAGCTCATTGACTGTGTATATGATATATATGCACTTATCGACTGTACATACACATATATGATACATACGCTCATCGACTGTGTATATGATATGTACATATATATATATATCCATCCATCCATCCATCATCTTCCGCTTCTCCGGGGTTTGGGTCGCGGGGGCAGCATTCTGAACAATGAGGCCCAGACCTCCCTTTCCCCAGCCACTTCCACTAGCTCCCTGGGAGGGATTTCGAGGCGCTCCCAGGTCAGCTGGGCGATATAGTCACGCCAGCATGTCCTGGGTCTTCCCCGGGGTCTCCCCAAGGGAGGCATCCAGGAGGCATCCAAACAAGATGCCCGAACCACCTCAACTGGCTACTCTTGACGTGTAGAAGCAGCGGCTCTACTTTGAGTCCCTCCCGGGTGACCGAACTTCTCACCCTATCTCTAAGGGAGAGTCCAGACACCCTGCGGAGGAAACTCATTTCGGCCGCTTGTATTCGCGATCTCGTTCTTTCGGTCATTACCCAAAGCTCATGACCATAGGTGAGGGTGGGAACGTAGATCGAGCAGTAAATCGAGAGCCTTGCCTTATGGCTCAGCTCTTTCTTTACCACAACAGACCGGTAAAGAGCCCGCATCACTGCTGACCAGGCACCAATCCACCTGTCAATCTCCCGCTCCCTTGTACCATCACTCGTGAACAAGACCCCGAGATACTTGAACTCCACTTGAGGCAAGAGCCTATCCCCGACCCAGAGAGGGCTCTCCACCCTTTCCCGCGTGAGAACCATGGCCTCGGATTTGGAGGTACTGATCCTCATCCTGGCCGCTTCACACTCGGCTGCAAACCGATCCAGTGAAAGCTGAAGTTCACGGCCTGATGTCCCCAATAGGACCACATCATCTGCAAACAGCAGCGATGTGACCCTGAGGTCACCAAACCGGACACCCTCCAGCCCCTGACTGCGCCTAGAAATTCTATCCATAAAAATTATGAATAGAATCGATGACAAAGGGCAGCCCTGACGGAGTCCAACTCTCACTGGGAACAAGTCTGACTTACTGCTGGCCATGCGAACCAAACTCCTGCTTTGTTTGTACAGGGCCTGAATGGCTTGTAACAAAGAGCCATGTACCCCGTACTCCCGAAAGACCCTCCCACACAATACCCTGGGGAACACAGTCGAATGCCTTCTCCAAATCCACAAAGCACATGTGGACTGGTTGGGCAAACTCCCATGAACCCTCCAGAATCCTGCAGAGGGTAAAGAGTTGGTCCAGTGTTCCACGACCAGGGCGGAACCCGCACTGCTCCTCCTGAATCCGAGGTTCGACTATAAGCGGGACTCTCTTCTCCAGTACCCCTGCATAGACCTTACCAGGGAGGCTGAGGAGTGTGATTCCCCTGTAGTTGGAACACACCCTCCGGTCCCCCTTTTTAAAAAGAGGCACCACCACTCCAGTCTGCCAATCCAGTGGCACCACCCCCGATGTCCACGCAATGTTGAAAAGGCGTGTCAGCCAAGACAGCCCCACAACATCCAGTGCCTTGAGGAACTCTGGACGGATCTCATCCACCCCTGGAGCCCTGCCGCCAAGGAGCTTTTTAATTACCTTAGCGACTTCGGCCTCAGTAATGGACAAGCCTATTCCCGTGTCCCCAGACTCTGCCTCCTCACTGGAGAACGTGTTGGTGGGATTGAGAAGGTCCTCAAAGTATTCCTTCCACCACCCAATGACGTCTTCAGTCGAAGTCAGCAGCACACCATCTCCACTATATACAGTGCTAGTGGCACACTGCTTTCCCCTTCTGAGTCACCTGATGGTTTGCCAGAATCTTTTCGGAGCCGACTTCACTTTCCAAGGCCTCACCAAACTATTCCCACACCAGGGTGTTTGCCTTGGCAACGACTGAAGCCACAGATCGCTTGGCCTGTCGATACCTGCCAGCTGCCTCTGGTGTCCTACAGGCCAACCATGTCCGGTAGGACTCCTTCTTCAGCTTGACGGCATCTCTCACCTGGGGTGTCCACCACCGGGTTCGAGGATTACCGCCCCGGCAGGCACCAACTACCTTGCGACCACAGCTACAGTCAGCCGCTTCAACAATGGAGGAGCGGAACATGGCCCATTCTGAGTCAATGTCCCTCACCTCCGCCGATATCTGGTCAAAGTTCTGACGGAGGTGTGAGTTGAAGATCAATCTGACAGGTTCTTCTGCCAGACGTTCCCAGCAAATCCTCACTATACATTTGGGTTTGCCTGGTCTGACTGGTATCTTCCCCCACCACCTGATCCAACTCACCACCAGGTGGTGATCAGTTGACAGCTCAGCTCCTCTCTTTACCCGAGTGTCCAATACACATGGCCGCAAGTCCGATGACATGACTACAAAGTCAATCATTGAACTGCGGCCTAGGGTGTCCTGGTGCCATGTGCACTTATGGACATCCTTGTGTTCAAACATGGTGTTCGTTATGGACAAACTGTGGTTTGCACAGAAGTCCAAAAACTGAACACCACTTGGGTTCAGATCAGAGAGGCCATTCCTCCCAATCACACCCCTCCAGGTCTTAGTGTCGTTGCCCACGTGAGCGTTGAAGTCCCCCAGTAGGACAATCGAGTCTCCAGGAGGAGCACTTTCAAGCACCCCTCCCAAGGACTCTAGGAAGGCTGGGTACTCTGAACTGCTGTTCGGTGCATAAGCACAGACAACAGTCAGGACCCGTTCCCCAACCCGAAGGCGTAGGGAAGCTACCCACTCGTCCACCAGGGACCCCAACATACAGGCGCCGAGTCGAGGGGCTATGAGAAAGCCCACACCTGCCCGCCGCCTCTCACCATGGGCATCTCCAGAAAAGAAAAAAGTCCAGCCCCTCTCAAGGAGATTGGACCCAGAGCCCAAGCTGTGTGTTGAGGTGAGCCCGACTATATCTAGCCGGTATCTCTCAACCTCGCGCACCAACTCAGGCTCCTTCCCCGCCAGTGAGGTAACGTTCCAAGTTCCAAAAGCCAGTTTCAGCAACCGAGGATCAGAACGCCAAGGCCCACGCCTTCGGACACTGCCCGATCCACAATGCACCGAACCCCTACTACTGCCCCTCCCATCGGTGGTGGGTCGATGGGAGGGGGGACTCATGTAGCTCCTTCGGGCTGGGCCCGGCCGTGCTGGTGAGCCCCTCCCCCAGGCCTGGCTCCAGGGTGGGGCCCCGGTAACCCTGATCCGGGCAGGGTACACAAGTCCTGCTTGTTCTTGTCCTCATAGGGGTAATTATGGATCACACTTTGTCTGGCCTGTCACCTAGGACCAGTTTGCCATGGGAGACCCTACCAGGAGCTTTTGCTCCAGACAACATAGCTCCTAGGATCATTCAAGCACACAAACCTCTCCACCACAAGAAGGTGATGATCCATGGAGAGGTCAAACTGTCCACTTAGGAAGCAACACTGATTGACAATCAATTTCACATGGCAATTAGCAAGACACACTCAATAAAGGAGTGGTTCTGCAGGTGGGGACCACAGACCACTTCTCAGTGCCTATGCTTTCTGGCTGATGTTTTGGTCTCTTTTAAATGTTGGTGGTGCTTTCACACTCGTGGTAGCATGAGACGGACTCTACAACCCACACAAGTGGCTCAGGTAGTGCAGCTCATCCAGGATGGCACATCAATGCGAGCTGTGGCAAGAAGGTTTGTTGTGTCTGTGAGTGTAGTGTCCAGAGCCTGGAGGCGCTACCAGGAGACAGGCCAGTACACCAGGAGATGTGGCGGAGGCCGTAGGAGGGCAACAACCCAGCAGCAGGACCGCTACCTCCGCCTTTGTGCAAGGAGGAACAGGAGGAGCACTGCCAGAGCTGAAATGAACTCCAGCAGGCCACAAATGTGCATTTTTCTGCACAAACGGTTAGAAACCGACTCCATGAGGATGGTATGAGGGCCCGACGTCCACAGATGGGGGTTGTGCTCACAGCCCAACACCGTGCAGGACGCTTGGCATTTGCCAGAGAACAGGATTGGCAAATTCGCCACTGGCACCCTGTGCAGGTTCACACTGAGCACATGTGACAGACGTGACAGAGTCTGGAGACACGATCTGCTGCCTGCAACATCCTTCAGCATGACCAGTTTGGCAGTGGGTCAGTAATGGCGTGGGGTTGCATTTCTTTGGAGGGCTGCACAGCCCTCCATGTGCTCGCCAGAGGTATCCTGACTGCCTTTAGGTAGCGAGATGAGATCCTCAGACCCCTTGTGAGACCATATGCTGGTGCGGATGACCCTGGGTTCCTGCTAATGCAGGACAATGCTAGACTTCATTTGGCTGGAGTGTGTCAGCAGTTCCTGCAAGATGAAGGCATTAAAGCTATGGACTGACCCGCCCGTTCCCCAGACCTGAATCCGATTGAGCACATCTGGGACATCATGTCTCGCTCCATGCACCAACGCCATGTTGCGCCACAGACTGTCCAGGAGTTGGCGGATGCTTCAGTCCAGGTCTGGGAGGAGACCCCTCAGGAGACCATCCGCCACCTCATCAGGAGGACTCCAAATCCAGGCCTTCATTGGTTAATACATTTGATTTCCATTGATGATTTTTGTGTGATTTTGTTGTCAGCACATTCAACTTTGTACAGAACAAAGTATTGAATAAGAATATTTAATTCATTCAGATCTAGGATGTGTTATTTGAATGTTCCCTTTTATTATTTTTTTTAAAATCTCCAGCCCAAGACTGCCCTATATACTACATATGCCCATCAACTGTGTAGGTGATATATAATATATATATCTACAGTATGTATACAGTATATACACGCTCATCGACTGTACGACATGTGATACATACGCTCATTGACTGTGTATATTATATACAATATTATATACATGCTCATCGACTGTCTATATGTATGATACATACGCTCATCGACTGTACACATAATATATATGATACATACGCTCATCGACTAATGTGGTCTAATGGTTCTCGATCAGAGTACCGTTATACTGACAGTGATAATGCAGTTAACAATATTTTAACGATATATATGATTATCTATGTTATATCCATTAAACTGTTTGTTCACAAACAATCTTCATTCCTAACAGATATGAATACATTACTTATATTAAAAATGATTCACAAAAAAATACCACTCAATATCGTCCAGCACTATACGGCACATACAGTCACAGTTTAGTGCTACATTATATTCCTTTACATTATATTCTATTACTTTGCTCTCTATTCTATTCTATTAAGGCAGTTCTGTATTTCCCATTAATATTTCATGTTAATATATTGGAGTCAGTGATGGCAAAAAACAAAGTTCTCCAAGGTATTTTTCCAATGAAACAGCACTAATTATGAATGTCTTTACAGTGAAACACGCAGCTGATCAGTGTTCAATACTGATGATGGTGAACGAGGCCGATGACAGAAATCTCTCACAAGAGCAGTGTTTTTTCCATTTTTCATTGATTTGTTTTACATACATACATATGATACATACGTACATACTATACATACATACATACATGATTAACATTTATAAAAACTCAGTCACCCCCCACCCCCCACGTCTTTTAGAATCCAGTTTAGACAGCATGCCAAGGTTAAGGTACTGATTCAGTACACACACACACACACACACACACACACACACACACACACACACACACACAGCGTCCGGGAGTAACACTGCTCAGTCCAGCCTCGTCTGTACACATTCTCCACCACTAACACATCACAAGACGCCTTCAACCACCAACACTTCACCAACAAACACTCAGGGGGGGGGGAAAAAAAAAAAAACATGATGAGAGATCCAACACAGCTGTGTTCCTAAAGTGGAAATCCATCAATTTTCTTAGAATTTCCCATAACTCAGTGAGTGAGGTGTAAACAGAGATTCAGAGCGGTTCGGTCTGAAATGGTTCAGATGTCTTTACAGTGGTGGTGATGGGAACCAGGCGTCACCATGACTACATTTTTAGATTTTACGTTTTATTTACCATCCAGAACCACCAGAACCTACATGAGTCTTCTGAGTTTACACACAGCTGCGCAAAAGTCAGAGAATTTCCAGTGAAAATGGCCATTAATTAAAATCATTAATTTTCCAGATGTTTGTGACTCTTTGACTGCGAAACACTAACAATAGTAAAACTAAACTAATAATAAAGAACAATGTTTGATAATGATTTACAATAATCAGAAAATGATAAACTTCATAGCTTCTAAGACTGAGCTTTGGAGGCATGTCTGCAGAATCTTTGAGGAGCTGAATGTGAGGCTCCTGAAAAGAGTGGAAGCTGGAATGAAGGTGAAGAGTGACTCACTGACCCACACAACGGAGAGTAGATTTAGCTGCTGAGGATTCTGTGGGGTTTTCTGTCAGTTCCGCGTTATCTAGTATGCCCTCCACGACCGACTACTTACAGGAGCTTCGTCCAAAAAAACATGAAGCTCCATCTCACCTTTACAGACTGGAGCAACATGTTTGGAGAAGATTGCTAACTCCTAATTCTGTTACTGCACTGCGCTGAGAATCAAGAGAGAGTAAAGACCCTCCAGCCCAACCAGACAGAAAAAGCAGGTATGAGCTCTTGGACGCCTGCTTACGGATGACTGTGGCATCATTCAGCTGCTTAGGAACAAAGGATTTGCAGTGCAGTCTGGTCCACATTCGGCTGCTGTTCATTCGAAATTACAAGTGCCCTCAACATCACTCTGGAATTGGACACTACAAGAAAAATGACAGACAAATATAATGGAGCCCTAAAACACAAACAGACGGTTTACATTTCACTGTCTGTGAGGGATCTTTTAGAGGTGGAGGTATAGTTCCTTTCACCACCACTCTGAACAAATTGTTTACATCTTAACCACTTAATTATGCAGAAACTTTGAAAATGTGGTGGAATTCCCCATTTGACAAAAAAACTGAGGACATTATTACAAGCATAACAAAGACAGGGATGTGTGGGATGTTTGTGAGGGTGGTGGGTTCGGGGCAAGCATCGTAAACAAGAGAATTCCATGACTTATAAAAATATATGTATATATACACATGATATATTTCCCTGCCCTAAAACAACAAAGGAAAAAAGAGATGGAGCGAGAGGAGACAGGAACAACCGCATGCCTCCTCTCTCATGCTCTGCCCATCCAAATGGAAAAGAAAGGAAAGGAAAGCATGTGCTGGACTCACAATTATACAGTATCTGAAAACTCATTCACAGATGATTCAAAACAACAATGATTTTCCACATTTAATACCAGAGTCTGCTTTTCGCCTGCATTCAGAGCCAAAATGCAAAATAAACTTCAAAATAAAGGAATAGCTTCCCTCATCGTTTGAGATTTGAAATGCTTGGTCATTCTGAGGTCAGGAGGAAAGGGATCAACGCTAAATGCCGGAGAACAAAACAAACGTGCAGAAAAAGCACGAAAATGCCGGCCAGCCGTCCGTCACTCTGCTCGTCTGTACGGAGAGGAAAAAAAACAGCTGAAGGAGTTTCGACGCTCCTTCTTTCGCCTTCTGTCAAGTAGATTCTGTTACTCAGTGCAGACGGATTCAGCCGTTTAGCTATAGGGGTTTTTATTCTTTGATTTGTTTGTGTTTTTTAAAGTAACGTTATGATATTTATTCATTTACTCCATTTCTCATGGCTGGACTTGTTCAGCTTCAAATCTGCTTCCACAAATTATTCGTACTCGAGGAACTGCTTATGGTAGAACAACAGGTACCTGCAAAAAACCAATAACATTTATCATCATAATAAAACAGTTACAACTCCAATTCTGTGTTTCTAATGAAGTGGCCAGTTAGTGAAAGTGCAAGGGAGGTGTTTCCAATAAATTGGCCAATGAGTGGAAGTATGTGGTGTTTCCAATAAAGTGGTCAGTGTGTGTGGAAATAGGTGTTTCCAAGACAGAGGTCAGTGAGTGGAAGTAGGTGCTTCCAATAAAGTGGCCAGTAAGAGGAAGCAGAAGGTAAAGTGGTTCAGTTTAAAATTCTTTAAATTGGTCCTTTGAGAGTTGTGGTTCTAAGTGTTGCTAATGAATGAAAGATGTTTTTACTGATCTGCAGTGACGCTGTAAGCTGTGAGTGCTAATCAGATGGTGACCCACCCTTCACTGTCCAGCACATCTTTAATGCTGGCTTTAGTGATGATGGCGTCATCACACTTAAACCATTGGTCCTTGTGCTGACGGATGAACGTGGTGTAGTGGCCGCTCTCCAGCGTGCCCTGATGGTTCACTACAGCAAACAGAGCGTATCTACAGAGAGAGAGAGAGAGAGAGTTACACACTTGCTCATCCTAGTGTGCAGACCACCCTGCACACTATACACAACAACAAGGAGCTACAGATAACGGCATCACAGCGAATGAACACAGTCACTATAACATTTATACACACTGCCCGACTGTGGAAATGATCTCTTCTTTAAGTTATATTAAAACAGCTGATATGTGACTCGACTGCAAACCAGTTTTCTTCATAAGATAAAATAATAAAAATTAAATACAAACTTAAAATAATAATAATAATAGTTTTATACAGAAATTTAAAAAGTTACAGCTAAGAGTATTAACTGAATAAACTGACAAAGATACAAATGGAGGAAGATGGAATTTTAATTAAAGCTTAAAAACAGAGATTCAGTATAAGTGTTTGTGTGCAGAGAAATCAGCTGTGGTGAGCAATTCAGCCTAAAGCGGAGTGAGTGCAGTTGTTCGGGTGACATCTGTGCCAGGGGTGTTTGTACCAGTGCGGAGGCTAAACTGCACAACTGCAGGTGAAACACAGAGGGGTCACTTACTTGTTATCATTGTTTAGTGAGTCTACAGGCTGCTGATACTGTCCGTTCATCCGACTCTCTTTACTGTGAACACACACACATATGCAGGCACACAGCATTGGTGTTCACCTCTCAGTTACACTGTACTCAACACACACATACACACTTTATAAACTTTATTTTAGCAATCAGCTAATTACATTAACAATCTCTCAGAGAGAGAGCGAGAGAGAGAGAGCGAGAGAGCGAGAGAGAGACAGACAGTCAGACAGACATAGAGAGAAAGAAAGAGAGACGGACAGACAGACACAGAGAGAGAGAGACATGAAAATATTTCAAATTCGCCTTGTTGGAAAAACCTTTGTATATTTATCTAAACCTTTATTAGTTTTCTCTTAAATTTCCTTTACACCTCAATTCCAAACTGCTATTCTACAGATTTCCATCAGAATAATTTTTCAATCAAATGAAATTGAGAGTTCTTAAACTCTGTAATGTTGTAAATGTTCCTTTTTTCTTGTTCCTTCCTGATGATGTTTTGGCAAAACTGTCAAAAGACTTCATATCTCAGGTAAGATCTTTGTCCGCACCGTCCATCCCGTTCACTCACCTGGACGCCATGAAGGGGGTCATGTCGAGCTCTAAGGGAAAGGACACGTAGGTGGTGATCTTTCTGCGGAGTTTGGCCGAATGCTCAAAGCGCTGGATTGCAGGAGATGGAGAGAGATGGGTTAGAACAGAGCCTCTAAACGGTGAAGAGAAAACTCCGGCAGGAAGATGCACTCTCACCTTAAGGTGGAAACAGGCCACAATGGGGAGCCTCTTCATCGTCAGCTGCTTGGTTGACTCCTGGTAACTATGGCAACCGCTGCATTTGATCTTGGCGCTGCTGCCTAAGTGCTCGGGTCGAGTAAATCTGCAGCGGAGGAGAGACGGTCAGCGCTGCAGACACACTGTGTTAACTAGGACCTCATCATTGCTGCAGATCAGGAGACATGCTCTGTAGGGATTTGAGTCCTGATAGGACTAGTTTTATATGAGGAGGGACTGATGTGATTATTACTGTCTGAATGTGTGAATGACTGTCACCTTCTACCTTCAACGAAACGAGCCATAAAAATAACTTCAGATTATATTAATCCTGTGCAAATTGACATGTCTGTAAAAATGCCATAATTTCCTGTGGAAAGTTTATAAATAGGTTAGATTTAATGGATAAAGTTGACTGATTGCTGTGATTTCCCAGCTAATGGAGATGCTAACAACGCACTGCATTCAGACAGAGAGGTAAATATTTAAAGTAAACAAAGTAACAGCTAAATCAAATGTTTTATTAAGTTATATTTAAATGAATGCATTTACTGTATACAGCGTGCATTGCCAATTATACTGCTCTGATTTCTGTCAGGACTGAATCACAGAACTGAATTTCAGATATAAACATGAGGGTTGATAAAAAATAGGGTTGATTACAAAATCTCTGAACATAAACCTTTTGACCAATATGTCGTTATACCACCCTGATTTGTTCATATGAACTGCTTTCTGCAGAAATCTGGGGGTTCAGCTCCTGCACAGACCCGTGGGAGAGTTACTCAACTAATTATCCACTAATTAATAAAACGAACATGCAGCATCACTGACAACAAACTCCACTACCGCTTTTCTTGTCTATCTACAGTCTGGCTGAAATATGGTTCCTCTGGTTGCCGTCGTCTTTTTTTTATTAATTCACATTTGAATGTTCCCTTTATTTGTTTGTCAAATATTTGATGTATTCTGATTGCAAAAAGAAAAACAAGAAGATAAATAGCTGAAGCATACATTTTCAAGTGCCCCTGAAAAGCACACACTGTTTAAACCAGATATTCTCAGCTCGGGGGTCTGGTGGTCTTCAAAAAAGGTACTGAGGTCTGTTCTGACATATCCTTGAGGAGTATTTATCAGTAAAATCTGCAGGCTGGTGTTTGAGATGATGAGATGAAGAGAGCAGGAGAGCTGAACACACGACTGCAGTGGCAGTGAATGTCTGCAAGTAGATACAGATCAGCCATGCAGCTAAACTACCTAATAAATATTATCTTACTGGCTGGTCAGAAAGGTCATCATTCCTCACATAAGAACACATTTCTTCCCATTAGTGTTATTCTGTTATTACTATATACGTGTATATGTACATACATGTTTATATTAATAAACATGTCGCCGTGTTCAGAACGACCATGCATCTATAAACCTTTCAAATCGTTAAAAATATTCCCATATAATTCGAATTAAAGCCAAAATAAACATTTGTTTTGTTAGTTTATGGTCAGCAGCGCTGTTGTCTTCCCTCCGTCTGGTAGCCATTGTTTGTGATAAAGTGGAGATTTTGGTGGGGGTTTTTTTTACACTCAATTTAACTTAGATGTTAAATTTTAATGTGAGAGCCCTAATGAAGGGCTGGATGCAGGGTGAGCTCTGAACAGTGGACGTGTGGTGAGCACCTGCGTAAGCAGTCTGTTAGCGTGGTCGCTCCAGTGGGGTGGCTCTCTCCATTCACCACGCCGCCGTCAGAGCCGGGGCTGAGTGGCCAGAACGGAGTGGAGGAACCGGGCAGGTCCAGACTGATGTCCCAAAACGGGTCTATTGTTGTGGAAACGCCGCTACAACAGCGACAAATCAACAACAAATAAAGAGTGAGGAGAGTTCTTATAGAGTTCAGCTGTACATGCAGAATATTACTGCAGTAAAAGGGACTGAGATGCAATCAGAGAGATTCAGAGCAGTTTGGTGTGAAATAGTTCAGACGTCTTTACAGTAGTGGTGATAGGAACCAGGCGTTGCCATGACTACAACACAGATATACACATTTCATTTACCATCCAGAACCACCAGAGAACCTACACAAGTCTTCTGAGTTTATATGGAATGTTGATGGAAAAATCTGGAATAAACAAAACAACATGGATGTTATAAGGGAATCTCAGTGGGGGTTACAGGCCCTTTAAACACTTCAGACGTCTGGTTCTTATCACCACCACTATGAACAGGTTTGACTCGGTAAGTTTCTCTAGAACAGAGCGTTTTAAACCAAACTACTCAGAACGAATCTGATTAAATCTTAACCAGTTAATTATGGAGAATTATGGAATTTCCATTCAGGTTTTTGAAGACAAGATGGCGTCAAAGTGTAAGCGTGACACTAAGAGCTGTTGTGTGTAAGTCTGGGGCGGCGACTGTAATATTCAGCGTCACACAGCAGAGCACTGAATATTTCATACTTCATATTCCAGCTGAATATCGATGTATTGATTTGTACTTTTGCTGTAATTAAAGCAGATCTGCTCATACGAGCACACAATCACACACACACACACACACACACACACACACACACACACACACACACACACACACACACACACACACACACACAAAAATGCACACACATGGACACGCACACACAGACACACACACACAAACAAACGATATCAAAACTGCCCTCTCTGTAATCTTTGTACCTATTTAAATTTCTATTTAGGGTTCAAGCATTTAGTGCATTGAACCCTACTGGATTTGTCAAGATTTTTCTTATGATTCTTTTTTTGCCATGAAACAGAATGCACAGCCCAAACCGTAAGTCCTACAGACTTGAAAATTGGTCAATAGGTAGTAGTCCCTCCCGCTACTCAGGTGCAAGAAATCAGTTCAGTTGGCCACAAGGCACTATAGCTCAGGTCAACGCGTTTGGGCCTATAACTCCAAAACCAGATTTTTGCCAGACATGGCAAATTTTTTTCCTGGTTCCTTGGGTCCAAACAAACCACTTTGCCATTTGAACCGTTTAGCTCCGCGCACTTAGATTTTTCGCAATACTGCAAAATATGTGAAACCTACTTTTGCGAACTAGCCCTCCAATTTTCGCCCGATTCTCATGTATTTGGTCTCAAAAAATTCAGTGGAATCTGAACCTCAATAATTATTGAAAACATTTTGAATTTACTATACAGCATGGATGCCATATGCAAATGAACCCTTCTGGATAAATTCAAATTAATACAGAATTAATTTAAAAATATGTAACTCAAGAACCGTTCAAACTTGACACACATATTTGGCAGAAGATTGTGAGGACACGATTAGATTTTTATGTGCATATGCAATTAGGGGGCAGAGTTAATGCTATATGGCTCAACATTCGATCAAGCTGAAACTTTGCATGCACCATCTATTCCCCATACTAAGTGTTATTATAAGGAAAATTTGATACATTGAAATTTGTGCTCGCCATCGGCCAATCAGCATTAAGCAGGCTTTTGACAGGCTTAACATGTAGACACCATTCAGGTTTCATAATGATTGGTCATCATTATGAAACCTGAATGGTGTCTACATCTATCCACTTTGTAACAACCAGTCAAGTTTCAAAGGATTTGACCACCGAAGGGTGCTATTCATAAAAATAAACCTATTATTACATGCCATTACTATATTATTACAATTCTAATGCAAATTCCATATGAATCCATTGTAGTAATTATACCAAACAATTGTGCAAATATATGTTTATTAAAAAACTTCACTGTGTTTTAGTAATCGTTAACTATTTGAAAACCATACTTTTCGAACTAGTCTCTGGATTTTCATCCAAATTTTTTCGAAATTGGTCTAGAATAACTCTGGGGCATCTCTAGGTGAAAAATGATTGAAAACATGTTGACTTTTCTTACCAGTGTCATGTGGATCAGTCAACTAATTACTGCGGTCATGGCATTGCTAAGTTGATTTGCTATAACTCAAGTCATTGGCCAGATCATCTCCAAACTTCAAGCATGGTTACATAATGAGACAATAAGAGTGTATGCCACTTTTGGTCCAGATTGGCCTTTAGGGGGCACTTCAGCACTCAAAAACACAAAAACTAATTCAATTGCTATTACAATGTTATTACAAGGTTTATCGATAAACAACTGGTGCCAATACGACTCAGTTCACTCACCTGAACAATTTTCTAATTGGATGTCATATCAAAAATTTTACTGCTTGTCTGGTATTTTGGCTCATATGTTCAAAGCTTTCACTATACAAAGGCTTATTATAAAATGGTTCTGACCAAAACCTGGTGAACGTCTATGGTTTTAGTCCTTGATCAATACTGATATCATATTGAGGCCTTTTGACTAATTCTGACCCTCTTTCACTGAGCTGCTCTACACCTAAAGGGCCCCTTATGACTGCATTAGGCCTCACTATGGCCTACACTAAGTCAATCTGTTAAATATACAATCAATCCACTGTGCAAGTGCTACTATGTGAGAAATGCTGCAATTAGTCATGTAATTAATTGTTTGTTAAGCAATTCATTGTTTCTCAGCATCCGTGCATCCGATCAAACTGAAACTTGCTAGGCATCATCTACTACACATACTATAAGCGAATACTAAAGGCCAATTTTATCCTTTGAAATTTATGGCCACCATCAGCTAATCAACATCCAGCAAGCCTTTGACAGGCTTAACATTGACCAATCGTCATGAAACTTGAAAGGTGTCTCTATATAGGCACTTTCTAACAACCAGTCAAGTGTCAACAGATTTGGCCACTGGGCAGGCGCTAGTCATAAAAATCACTTAATTATTGCATGTTATTAAGACATAATTACAAACTCGTCCAAATGGCTATATAAGTCAAATGTAGAACAGTGTGCCAAACAAATTTGCAATTACAATTGATGCAAACTTTTTGAAATTGGTCTAGAAATATTCCCTAGAATCTCTAGGTAAATAATTATCAATAAAATTTGGACTTTTTCCATCCAACTTGGTGTTCCTCTATCAATTCATCAATGTGGCCATGGCATTGCTAACTTGATTTGCTGTAAGTTAACAGTATTTTGTCTGATCCTCTCAAAACTTCATGGCTTTATATCCATTGTGACAAAGATGGGGTCTGCAAAGGTTGGTCCAAACAGACCTTCAGGGGGCGCGTTAGCATTCAAAAACACAAAAAATCTGAAAAAATATTACAAGGTTATTACAAAGTTGATGGATAAACAAGTGATGCCATTTGATACAGATCATTTAACTGAATAACTTTGTAATTGCATGTTGTCAGAAACTGCAATAATTTTTCGGTATTTTGGATTAAATTTATTCTGCTTTTCACCAAGGTTGCCTACTTGGTCTAAATGTGAAAAACCTATTCTTGCAAACTAGTTTCTGGATTTTTGCCCAATTTTCATCAAAGTGGTATCAAATGATTCAGCAGAGCCTGCTCCTCAATAATTATCAAAAAATATTTGATATTTAGAAACAACATGGCCACCATAAGCCAACAAACCCTTCTAGATTAGAACATAATTTACTTAAAGAACTGGAACTTATAAAAGCTTTTTCTGATTATCATAAAACTTCAAACACATCTGTAAGAGTATGTATAGGTCATCATGCAACCCTCAACATAAAAATAAAAATTCCTCCAGTTGGCCATACGGGGGGTGCATTTCCAAATGTTACATCCAAGTGGCCTAGACATGAAATTCTTTTTTGGACTTATTGTTTGGGACATTCTTAAAATGGCAAATCACCAAACCTTTCCATTTCTTCTTCATATGTTTAGATAATTTGCATAATGTGCAAAACCTTCTTTTGCAAACTAGTCTCTGAATTCTTCACTGATCCTCATAACCCTAGTGTCACATTATGCAGAAGAGAGGATTTTGCAATAATTATCAAAAACATTTGAATATCCTTAAACAATTTGCCTGCCACAAGCTAACAAATTCTTCTTAACAAAAACAGCTAAAACTCACCAATGATAAGCCTCATTCTCTCATTCTCATGGACAATCTTGAGAAATTATGGACTTTTCATAAATTCTGACTTGCCTTGCTTGATTCCTTTCTGTGAATAACTTTTGCACATAGATGCCATATATATATATAGCACACACAGACACAATCACACACGCACACACAGACGCACACACACAGACACACGCACACAACCACACAGACACACATGCATACACACAATCACACACGCACACACAAGCACACACACACAGACGCACACACTGACACACAATCACACACGCAGACACACACACAACCACACACAGACGGACACGCACACACAAGCACACACACAACCACACACACCCACATATCACACAAGCACACACACAGACGCACACACATGCATGCACATGCACACAAAGACACACGCACAAGCACACACACATATATAATCACACACACACAAGCAGACGCACACACAGACACACGCACACAGACACATACAGACCCTGTCTGAGGGCGGTCTTACTGGCAGGCTTGACAGGTGACGTCGGACTGCAGGCCACCGGTGAAGATTTGGTCGATGATGCAGTTGCAGTGGTTGGGGTTGTTGGCCTTCTTCCCGTTGTCGTCTCCTTGTTGGACGTTAGGGGCAGCACATGAACACAGAAAGAGTGTAATTAAAGCCTGAGGCTGTCTCTCTGAGGCTCTCTCTCTGAGGTTAACCCTACTACCAAAAAAAAAAAAAATCTGACTTTCAGACATCCAGTCAGAAAGCTGTATACAAGCCCACATCTCTGGATTAGACCGAATGTTCTGGTATCAATACCTAGACAACTGCAGGATGAATTAGCACAAAAAATCAGGCAGAAAAATAACATTACGCTGCCTCAAATTATATGACACTGTTTGAAGGTGTGATGATTTTAGCATGCTGGGTATTAGCTTCCTTTACTTATTAGCTACATTAGCCCTGCAGCACATCTATGAGACAGGTCCATAAGCACCTCTCCTGCATGTGTCTCGCTGACGGAGGCTCTACCTTTACAGTGACGGTGCAGCACGTCCAGCGCGGCGATGAGGAACTCATGAGCGTCCTGCTGCTCATAGCCGGCCAGGTGGCGTGCGTGTGTCCACACCAGATGCAACAGCCGGAAGGGAATGTGGGGCGAGCGATGGCCCGAGTAGAACTGAGAGAGAGAGAGATAGAGAGAGAGAGAGAGTGTGTGTGAGTGAGTGAGTGAGAGAGAGAGATTATTAGATAATGCATAGTGAACAATTAGCCACAATATCACAACACAAGCATGTGAGGCCACAGCAGATACACAGTACATGTCCTAAAGTACCTGGACGCTCCACCAAATTATCTAGTTCAGTTATTTTAAGGCTACCCTATAGAAAAGCACTGACCAAGAGAATAAGGCACTCTGGAGCAGCTGCACATGAACCTAAAGTCACCATACCCAATGCCTAGCACAGACTAGTGGGGTATAAAGCCCCAAAAACGGTTATGTGCAGGTTTTTGCACAGTTTGTACAAACTATGTAAATGAACCCTCAAAAGCACAATGACGGGACCTCAGTCCATTTAATATTATTTGTATATTTGCTTAATTTTAAATCCATCCATCCATCCATCCATCCATCCATCCATTTTCTAAGCCGCTTCTCCGTCAAGGTCGCGGGGGGGAGCTGGAGCCTATCCCAGCAGTCTTTGGGCTCAAGGCAGGATACACCCTGGACAGGTCGCCAGTCCATCGCAGGGCAGACACACAGACACAGACAGTCACTCACACACTCACACCTAGGGGCAGTTTAGCATGTCCAATTGGCCTGACTGCATGTCTTTGGACTGTGGGAGGAAACCGGAGAACCTGGAGGAAACCCACGCAGACACGGGGAGAACATGCAAACTCCACACAGAGAGGACCCTGGTCACCCGGCCGGGGAATCGAACCCAGGCCCTCCTTGCTGTGAGGCGACAGCGCTACCCACCACGCCACCGTGCCGCCTTAATTTTAAATGAATGTTCCAATTTGTTTATGTTTCTATTTATTTTATGTCTACTAAGAAAATGACCTGTGCCTTAAATGAGCGCCGTCATCCTTTAGTGGCAGCAGTGGAAACAACCACATTTAAAATATTTATTTTTGTCTATAATTTATTAATTTTTTAATTGAAAACATATCTCATGGTTAAATCCTTTTCATGTTCTCACCTCCTGAAAAAGCTGTGACATCTCACACACAAGGCAGGAGTTCGCCTGCATCTCACACTTGTGTCTGTCAGAGAGGAAGAAGTCCCTCAGCAGAGGAGTGTGGGTCAGAGCCTGGACTATACAGTTCATAAAGCAGGTGTTCCCCAGGTTTATTAACCCCCTCAGACCTGAGAGAGAGACAGAGAGAGAGAGAGAAACAGAGAGAGAGAGAGAGAGAGAGAGTAAGAGATAGAGAGAAAGAGAAAGAGACCGAGACACACAGAGAGAAAGACAGAAAGAGAGAGAGAGAGAGACAGACAGTGACAGAGAGAGAGACAGACAGACAGAGACAGACAGACAGACAGACAGAGACAGAGAGAGAGAGAGAGAGAGAGAGAGAGAGAGAGAGAGAGAGAGAGAGAGAGAGAGAGAGAGAGAGAGAGAGCGCGAGACATCCATTCTCAAATCATCCATTAAAAATAATATTCATTTTTCAGTGTCAGGAAAAAAAAGCAGAAAACAGAATAACAGAATTCATTTATTTCAGTGTTCAGTGAGTCTCTTTTTCCCTTCATTCCAGCTTCCATTCTTTTCAGGAGCCTCACTTTTAGCTCCTCAAAGAATCTGCAGACATGCCTCCGAAGCTTAGTCTTAGAAGCTGATACACTTTTTGCAACCAATAAAAAATTAAAACAAACTCTTTTAGCCTTTTTAGCTCTGAGCCTCTCAAAGGAAACTGCTGGAAACATTTATATGCAGGTCAGTGAAATGAAGGCAGAGTTTAGAAGCTACACTTTTTGTGTGTTTGTGTTTCAGGAGTAATTTAAATCATCCGTCACAGTTGCATGAGTTCCAGCATTTACCCGATTGTATAAATCATTTGTGCATAAACATCGAGCATATTTCTTAAGAATAAGTTTAGTATGAGATTCTGGTCTGTTTGCTGGAACACCAACACTGGAATACCTCCCAAACTAGAGCCCCAGGCGAGAGAGAGCCCTAGATAAGAGAGGGCCCCGGGCAAGAGAGGGCCCCAGGCGAGACAGAGTCCTAGGTAAGAGAGGGCCCCAGGTGAGAGGGGGCCCCGGGTGAGAGGGGGCCTGCAGGATTTGGGATGAGTGCGCTTCAGGCGGTGTGAAGGCCGAGCTCCTGCTGAGAGGCTAAACGGTGTCCTCTGGCTGAACTCCAGCTCTACAGCTCCCAGACATCTGCTCCGACTCTAGGCCTTCCCGTCTAGCTAAAGAGCAAGGAGAGGGAGTCAGAAATTTATTATTATTGTTGCTTTTTCCTGTTTTGTAAGGTGACCTTGGGTTTTTGAAAGGCGCCATGAAATAAAATGTATTATTAAAATGTATTATTAAATGAAGGGGAGAAAAAAAGCGGTCCTGCTGTGAACACCTGCACTGCCGAGATGGAGAGGAAGAAAAAATAAAAATGGAAAAAGAGAAAAGATCTGCAGTTTACGAAGAGATGAAATAGCTCAGTCTGGATCAGACCTGAAGACGCATCACTTGTTATATACTTTTGGGTAACCTGTTCTTGTGCTATGTGCGACAGTGTGAGATGGTATGTGTGTGTGTGTGACAGTGTGAGATGGTGTGTGTGAGTGTGTTTGAGATGTGTGTGTGAGATGGTGTGTGTGTGAGATGGTGTGTGTGTGTGTGAGATGGTGTGTGTGTGTGAGATGGTGTGTGTGTGTGTGTGTGAGATGGTGTGTGTGTGTGTGTGTGAGATGGTGTGTGTGTGTGTGTGTGAGATGGTGTGTGTGTGTGTGTGTGTGTGAGATGGTGTGTGTGTGAGAGATGGTGTGTGTGTAAATGTGTGTGAGAGATGGTGTGTGTGAGTGTGTGATGGGGTGTGTGTGTGTGATGTGTGTGAGATGGTGTGTGTCTGTGATGTTGTGAGTGTGTGTGATGGTGTGGGTGTGTGTGAGATGTGTGTGTGTGTCTGTGTGTGAGATGGTGTGTGTGTAAATGTGTGTGAGAGATGGTGTGTGTGAATGTATGTGAATGTGTGTGTGAGATGGTGTGTGTGAGTGTGTGAGAGATGGTGTGTGTGAGTGTGTGATGGTGTGTGTGAGATGGTGTGTGTCTGTGATGGTGTGAGTGTGAGCATGTGATGGTGTGTGTGTGTGCGCATGTGTGTGATGGTGTGTGTGTGAGCATGTGTTGTGTGTGTGTGTGAGCGTGATGGTGTGTGATTGTGTGTGAGAGATTGTGAAAGATGGTGTGTGTGTGATTGTGTGTGAGTGTGGGTGTGTGTGGGTGTGAGTGATCGTGTGTGTATGTGTGTGTGATGGTGTATGTGTGTTGGTGTGTATGAGTGTGTAATTGTGTGTGTGTGTTGGTGTGTGTCAGTGTGTGTGTGATAGTGTATGCGTGTGTGAGTATGCGTGTATTTGATGCTGCATGTGTATGATGCTGCGTGTGCGAGAGTGTGTGTGTGATGGTGTGTGTGTGTGTGTGTGTATGTGTGTGGGATGATGCATGAGTGTGAAAGATGGGGTGATTGTGTGTGTGTGTGAGAGGTAGTGTGTGTGTGAAAGATGGGGTGTGTGTGTGTGATGGTGTGAGCATGTGTGAGTGTGCGTGTGTGTGTGTGTGTGACTGTGAGCGTGTGTGATTGTGTGTGTGCATGAGATGGTGTGTGAGTGTGTGCGTGTGTGTGATGGTGTGGGTGTGCGTGTATGTGTGTGTGTGATGGTGTGGGTGTGCGTGTGTGTGATGGTGTGGGTGTGCGTGTGTGATGGTGTGGGTGTGCGTGTGTGTGATGGTGTGGGTGTGCGTGTGTGTGATGGTGTGCGTGTGTGTGTGATGGTGTGGGTGTGTGTGTGATAGTGTGGGTGTGTGTGTGCATGGGAGAGTGTGAGATGGGGCATGTGTTGGGGTGTGTGTGTGAGATGGTGTGTGTGTGTATGTGGTGAGTGTGTGTGTGTGGGAGAGTGAGATGGGGCATGTGTTGGGGTGTGTGTGTGAGATGGTGTGTGTGTGTGTATGTGGTGAGTGTGTGTGTGTGTGTGGGAGAGTATGCCTGTGTGAGTGTGTTGGGGTGTGTGTGTGAGATAGTGTGTGTGTGTGTGTGTGAGAGAGTGTGAGAGTTGTGAGAGTGTGTGATGGTGTGCGTGTGTATGTGTGTGTGAGATGGTGTGTGATTGTGTGTGTTTGTGTGAGAGTGTGTGTGTGAGGTGGTGTGTGTGCATGTGTGTGATGGTTGTGTGTGTGAGTGTGTATGAGATGTGTGTGTGAGATGGGGTGTGTGTGTGTGTGTGTGTGTGAGATGGTGTGTGTGTAAATGTGTGTGAGATGGTGTGTGTGAGTGTGTGATGGTGTGTGTGTGTGTGACAGCGTGAGATGGTGTGTGTCTGTGATGGTGTGAGTGTGAGCATGTGATGGTGTGTGCCCATGTGTGTGATGGTGTGTGTGTGTGATGTGTGTGAGATGGTGAATGTGTGTGTGTGTGTGTGTGTGAGAGAGATGGTGTGTGTGTAAATGTGTGTGAGATGGTGTGTGTGTGTGTGTGTGTGTGAGATGGTGTGTGTGTAAATGTGTGTGAGATGGCGTGTGTCTGTGATGGTGTGAGTGTGAGCGTGTGATGGTGTGAGTGTGTATGAGATGTGTGTGTGTGAGTGTGAGATGGTGTGCGTCTGTGATGGTGTGAGTGTGAGCATGTGATGGTGTGTGTGTGTGTGTGTGATGGTGTGTGTGAGTGTGTGTGTGAGCATGTGATGGTGTGAGTGTGAGCATGTGATGGTGTGTGTGAGTGTGTGTGTGAGATATTGTGAAAGATGGTGTGTGTTGGTGTGTGTCAGTGTGTGTGTGATAGTGTATGCGTGTGTGAGTGTGCGTGTATTTGATGCTGCGTGTGTGTGATGCTGCGTGTGCGAGAGTGTGTGTGTGATGGTGTGAGTGTGTGTGTGTATGTGTGTGGTAGAGTGTGAGTGTGTGTGTGAGATGGTGCATGAGTGTGAAAGATGGGGTGTGTGTGCGAGTGTGCTCTGTGTGTGAGATGGTGTGATTGTGTGTGTGTGTGAGAGGTAGTGTGTGTGAAAGATGGGGTGTGTGTGTGTGCGAGTGTGCTCTGTGTGTGTGATGGTGTGAGCATGTGTGAGTGTGTGTGACTGTGAGCGTGTGTGACTGTGTGTGTGCATGTGCGTGTATGTGTGATGGTGTGAGTGTGATGGTGTGTGTGTGTGTATGTGGTGAGTGTGTGTGTGTGTGTGTGTGTGTGTGTGGGAGAGTATGCCTGTGTGAGTGTGTTGGTGTGCGTGTGTGTGATGGTGTGTGTGTGTGTGAGGTTGTGTGTGTGCGCATGTGTGTGATGGTTGTGTGTGTGATGGTGTGTGTCTGTGATGGTGTGCATGTGTGTGTGATGGTGTGTGTGTGTGTGTTTGAGGTGGTGTGTGTGAGATTGTGTGTGTGCGTGCGTGCATGAGTGATGGTGTGCGTGAGTGATGGTGTGTGAGTTTAGGTGAGAGTGTATGAGAAGGTGTGTCAGTGTGTGTGTGTGTGAGATGGGGTGTGCGTGTGTGGGTGAGATGACGTGTGTGAGAAGGTGTATGTGTGATGGTGTGTGTGAGTATAGATGGTGTGGGTGTGTGTGTGGGTGAGATGGTGTGTGTGACTGTGTGTGTGTATGTGATGGGGTGTATGTGCGTGTGTGTCTGTGATGGTGTTTGTGTGTGTGTGTGAGATATGGTGTATGTGATGGTGTGTGAGTGATGGTGTGTGTGTATGTGTGTGAGATGGTGTGTGTAAGTGGCTGAGATAATGTGTCAGACAGTATATGTGTGATGGTGTGAGTGTGTGGTGGTGTGTGTGCATGCGCGTGACGTGGTGTGCGTGAGTGATGGTGTGCATGTGTGTGAGATAGTGTGCGTGCGAGATGTGTGTGTGTGATATGGTGTGTGTGATGGTGTGTGAGTGATGGTGTGTGTGTGTCTGTGTGAGTGAGTGTGTGAGGTGGTGGGCGTGAGATGGTGTGCGTGTGTGATGGTGTGTGAGTGATGGTGTGTGTGTATGTGTGTGTGAGATGGTGGGTGAGATGGTGCGTGTGAGTGGCTGAGATAATGTGTCAGACAGTATATGTGTGATG
Organism: Pygocentrus nattereri; assembly: GCF_015220715.1. Taxonomy (NCBI): domain Eukaryota; kingdom Metazoa; phylum Chordata; class Actinopteri; order Characiformes; family Serrasalmidae; genus Pygocentrus; species Pygocentrus nattereri. The sequence continues at coordinate 12,928,681 of NC_051223.1, read as the reverse complement.
GTGTGAGTGTGTGGTGGTGTGTGTGTGCATGCGCGCGCGTGTGTGACGTGGTGTGCGTGAGATGGTGTGCTTGTGTGTGTGATGGTGTGCGTGTGAGTGATGGTGGGCGTGAGATGGTGTGCGTGTGTGTGATGGTGTGCGTGTGTGTGTGAGATGGTGTGCGTGTTAGATGGTGTGTGTGTCTGTGTGAGTGTGTGTGAGGTGGTGGGCGTGAGATGGTGTGCGTGTGTGATGGTGTGTGTGTGATGGTGTCTGTGTGTGAGTGTGTGTGTGTGAGATGGTGTGTGTGTGTGTGTGTGTGTGTGTGAGAGTATGATTGTGTGTGATTGTGTGTGTAAGAGATGGTGTGTGACACGATGTGTTTATGTGAGGTGGTGTGTGTGAGATGGTGTGCGTGTGTGTGTGATGGTGTGCGTGTGAGTGATGGTGGGCGTGTGTGTGATGGTGTGCGTGTGTGTGTGAGATGGTGTGCGTGTTAGATGGTGTGTGTGTGTGTGAGTGTGTGTGAGATGGTGTGCGTGTGTGTGATGGTGTGTGTGTGATGTGTGTGTGATGGTGTCTGTGTGTGAGTGTGTGTGTGTGAGATGGTGTGTGTGTGTGTGTGTGTGAGAGAGTATGACTGTGTGTGAGTGTGTGATTGTGTGTGTAAGAGATGGTGTGTGACACGATGTGTTTGTGAGGTGGTGTGTGTGAGATGGTGTGCGTGTGTGAGGTGGTGTGTGTGATGTGTGTGTGATGGTGTCTGTGTGAGATGGTGTGTGTGAGTGTGTGTGTGTGTGTGTGAGAGTATGATTGTGTGTGAGTGTGTGATTGTGTGTGTAAGAGATGGTGTGCGTGTGTGTGATGGTGTGCGTGTGTGTGAGATGGTGTGCGTGTTAGATGGTGTGTGTGTCTGTGTGAGTGTGTGTGAGGTGGTGGGCGTGAGATGGTGTGCGTGTGTGTGATGGTGTGTGTGTGTGTGTGTGTGAGAGAGAGATGGTGTCTGTGTGTGCTGGTGTGCGAGAGTGGGTGAGATGGTGTGTGTGTGTGTGTGGGAGAGTGTGAGTGTGTGTGTGTGTGTGTGTGTAAGAGATGGTGTGTGACATGGTGTGTGTGTTAAGTGGTGTGTGTCATGGTTTGTGTGTGTGTGATGGTGTGTGAGATGGTGTGTGTGTGTGGGAGAGTGTGATTGTGTGTGAGAGATGGTGTGTGAGATGGGGTGTGTGTGTGTGTGTGAGATGGTGTGTGAGATGGGGTGTGTGTGTGTGTGTGTCTGTGTGATGGTGAGCAAGTTTGTGCATGTGTGTGTGATGGTGTGCGTGTGTGATGGTGTGAATGTGTGTGATGGAGTGTGATTGTGTGTGTGAGTGTGATGGAGTATGTGTGAGAGATGGTGTGTGTGTGTGTGTGTGTGTTTGTGGGAGAGTGTGAGGGTTTGTGTGTGATGGTGTGTCTGTGTGTGTGAGAGAGTGTATGATTGTGTGTGAGAGTGTGTGTAAGAGATGATGTGTGACACGATGTGTTTATGTGAGGTGGTGTGTGTGAGATGGTGTGTGTGTGTGTGTGATGATTTGTGTGTGAGATGGTGTGTGTGTGTGATGGTGTGCGTGTGTGTGATGGTGTGTGAGTGTGTGTGATGGTGTGTGTGTGTGTGTGAGATGGTGTCTGTTTGTGTGATGGTGTGCAAGAGTGTCATGCTGTGAGTGTGTGTGTGTGAGAGAGAGAGAGATTGTGTGTGAGATGGTGTGTGTGTGTGTGTGTGATGGTGTGCGAGTGTGTGCGTGATGGTGTGCATGTGTGTGTGATGGTGTGAGTGTGTGTGTGACTGCACGCGTGTGTGATGGTGTGACTGTGTGTGTGACGGTGTGCATGCGTGTGTGATGGTGTGTGATTGTGTGTGTCTGTGTGAGTGTGTGTGAGTGAGTGAATGTGCGTCAGTGAGTGTGTGGGTGTGAGATGGTGTGTCAGATGGTGTGCATGTGTGCAATGGTGTGCATGTGTGTGAGTGTGTGCATGTGATGGTGTGCATGTGTGCGTGTGTGTGTGATGGTGTGAGTGAGATGGTGTGTGTGTGAGATGGTGTGCGTGTGTGTGATGCTGTGAGTGAGATGGTGTGTGTGTGTGTGTGAGATGGTGTATGTCTGTGATGGTGTGAGTGTGAGCATGTGATGGGGTGTGTGTGCCTGTGTGTGTGATGGTGTGTGTGTGTGTGTGTGTGTGCCCATGTGTGTGATGGTGTGTGTATGCCCATGTGTGTGGTGGTGTGTGAGCGTGTGATGGTGTGTGTGAGTGTGTGTGTGAGAGATTGTGAAAGATGGTGTGTGTGTGATTGTGTGTGTGTGTGTGATGGTGTGTGTTGGTGTGTGTCAGTGTGCATGTATTTGATGCTGCATGTGTGTGATGCAGCATGTGTGAGAGTGTGTGTGATGTGTGTGAGATGGTGTGTGTCTGTGATGGTGTGAGTGTGAGCATGTGATGGTGTGTGTAATAGTGTGTGTATGTGTGTGTTGGTGTATGTGTGTGTTGGTGTGTGTCAGTGTGTGTGTGATAGTGTATGCGTGTGTGAGTGTGCGTGTATTTGATGCTGCGTGTGTGTGATGCTGCGTGTGCGAGAGCGTGTGTGTGATGGTGTGTGTGTGTGAGTATGCCTGTGTGAGTGAGTGAATGAATATGATGGTGTGAGTGTGTGTGTATGTGTGTTTGTGTGTGGGAGAGTGTGAGTGTGTGTGTGAGATGGTGCATGAGTGTGAAAGATGGGGTGTGTGTGTGTGCGAGTGTGCTCTGTGTGTATGACTGTGAGCGTGTGTGACTGTGTGTGTGCATGAGATGGTGTGAGTGTGCATGTATGTGTGATGGTGTGAGTGTGATGGTGTGTGTGTTAGGGTGTGTGTGTGAGATGGTGTGTGTGTGTGTGTGTATGTGGTGAGTGTGTGTGTGTGGGAGAAAATGCCTGTGTGAGTGTGTTGGTGTGCGTGTGTGTGATGGTGTGTGTGTGATGGTGTGTGTGTGTGTGTGTGAGGTTGTGTGTGTGCATGTGTGTGATGGTTGTGTGTGATGGTGTGTGTCTGTGATGGTGTGCGTGTGTGATGGTCTGTGTGTGAAATTGTGTGTGTGTGCGTGCATGAGTGATGGTGTGCGTGAGTGATGGTGTGTGAGTTTAGGTGAGAGTGTGTATGAGAAGGTGTGTCAGTGTGTGTGTGTGTGCGCGCGTGTGTGTGATGGTGTGTGAGTGGGTGAAGGTGTGTGCATGTGAGATGGTGTGTGTGAGTATAGATGGTGTGGGTATGTGTGTGTGGGTGAGATAATGTGTTAGTGATGGTGTGCGTGAGTGATGGTGTGTGAGTGTGGGTGAGATGGTGTGTGTGATGGTGTGCGTGTATGTGATGGGGTGTGTGCGTGTGTTTGTGTGTGTAAGAGATGGTGTGCGTGTGTGTGATGGTGTGCGTATGTGTGTGAGATGGTGTGCGTGTTAGATGGTGTGTGTGTCTGTGTGAGTGTGTGTGAGGTGGTGGGCGTGAGATGGTGTGCGTGTGTGTGATGGTGTGTGTGTGTGTGTGTGAGAGAGAGATGGTGTCTGTGTGTGCTGGTGTGCGAGAGTGGGTGAGATGGTGTGTGTGTGTGTGTGGGAGAGTGTGAGTGTGTGTGTGAGAGTGTGTGATTGTGTGTGAGAGTGATTGTGTGTGAGATGGGGTGTGTGTGTGTGGGAGAGTGTGAGAATGTGTGTGTGTGATGGTGTGTGTGTGTGTGTGTGTGTGTGTGTGTGTGAGAGAGAGATTATGAGAGTGTATTATTGTGTGTGTGATTGTGTGTGTGTAAGAGATGGGGTGTGACATGGTGTGTGTCATGGTTTATGTGTGTGTGTGTGTGTGATGCTGTGTGGGTGTGATTGTGTGTGTGAGAGATGGGCTGTGTGTGTGTCTGTGTGATGGTGTGAAAGTGTGTGCATGTGTGTGTGATGGTGTGCGTGTGTGATGGTGTGAATGTGTGTGATGGAGTGTGATTGTGTGTGTGTGAAGGTGTGTGTGTGATGTGTGTGTGATGGTGTCTGTGTGTGAGTGTGTGTGTGTGAGATGGTGTGTGTGTGTGAGAGAGTATGATTGTGTGTGAGTGTGTGATTGTGTGTGTAAGAGATGGTGTGTGACACGATGTGTTTATGTGAGGTGGTGTGTGTGATGGTGTGCATGTGTTTGTGTGTGTGTGAATGATGGTGTGTGATTGTGGGTGAGATGGTGTGTGTGTGAGTGTGTGTGAGAGAGAGAGTGTGTGATTGTGTGTGAGTGTGTGTGTGAGATGGTGTGCAAGAGTGTGATGCTGTGAGTGTGTGTGTGTGAGAGAGAGACAGAGATTGTGTGTGAGATGGTGTGTGTGTGATGGTGTGCGAGTGTGTGCGTGATGGTGTGAGTGTGATTGTGTGTGAGTGTGTGTGAGATGGTGTGCAAGAGTGTGACGCTGTGAGTGTGTGTGTGAGAGAGATTGTGTGTGAGATGGTGTGTGTGTGTGATGGTGTGCGAGTGTGTGTGTGATGGTGTGTATGCGTGTGTGATGGTGTGTGATTGTGTGTGTGTGTGTAAGAGATGGTGTGTGACATGGTGTGTGTGTTAAGTGGTGTGTGTCATGGTTTGTGTGTGTGTGATGGTGTGTGAGATGGTGTGTGTGTGTGGGAGAGTGTGATTGTGTGTGAGAGATGGTGTGTGAGATGGGGTGTGTGTGTGTGTGTGTGAGATGGTGTGCAAGAGTGTGACGCTGTGAGTGTGTGTGTGAGAGAGATTGTGTGTGAGATGGTGTGTGTGTGTGATGGTGTGCGAGTGAGTGCGTGATGGTGTGTATGCGTGTGTGATGGTGTGTGATTGTGTGTGTGTGTGTGTGTGTGTGTGTAAGAGATGGTGTGTGACATGGTGTGTGTGTTAAGTGGTGTGTGTCATGGTTTGTGTGTGTGTGATGGTGTGTGAGATGGTGTGTGTGTGTGTGAGAGATGGTGTGTGAGATGGGGTGTGTGTGTGTGTGTGAGATGGTGTGTGAGATGGGGTGTGTGTGTGTGTGTCTGTGTGATGGTGAGCAAGTTTGTGCATGTGTGTGTGATGGTGTGCGTGTGTGATGGTGTGAATGTGTGTGATGGAGTGTGATTGTGTGTGTGAGTGTGATGGAGTATGTGTGAGAGATGGTGTGTGTGTGTGTGTGTGTGTGTTTGTGGGAGAGTGTGAGGGTTTGTGTGTGATGGTGTGTCTGTGTGTGTGAGAGAGTGTATGATTGTGTGTGAGAGTGTGTGTAAGAGATGATGTGTGACACGATGTGTTTATGTGAGGTGGTGTGTGTGAGATGGTGTGTGTGTGTGTGTGATGATTTGTGTGTGAGATGGTGTGTGTGTGTGATGGTGTGCGTGTGTGTGATGGTGTGTGAGTGTGTGTGATGGTGTGTGTGTGTGTGAGATGGTGTCTGTTTGTGTGATGGTGTGCAAGAGTGTCATGCTGTGAGTGTGTGTGTGTGAGAGAGAGAGAGATTGTGTGTGAGATGGTGTGTGTGTGTGTGTGTGATGGTGTGCGAGTGTGTGCGTGATGGTGTGCATGTGTGTGTGATGGTGTGAGTGTGTGTGTGACTGCACGCGTGTGTGATGGTGTGACTGTGTGTGTGACGGTGTGCATGCGTGTGTGATGGTGTGTGATTGTGTGTGTCTGTGTGAGTGTGTGTGAGTGAGTGAATGTGCGTCAGTGAGTGTGTGGGTGTGAGATGGTGTGTCAGATGGTGTGCATGTGTGCAATGGTGTGCATGTGTGTGAGTGTGTGCATGTGATGGTGTGCATGTGTGCGTGTGTGTGTGATGGTGTGAGTGAGATGGTGTGTGTGTGAGATGGTGTGCGTGTGTGTGATGCTGTGAGTGAGATGGTGTGTGTGTGTGTGTGAGATGGTGTATGTCTGTGATGGTGTGAGTGTGAGCATGTGATGGGGTGTGTGTGCCTGTGTGTGTGATGGTGTGTGTGTGTGTGTGTGTGTGTGCCCATGTGTGTGATGGTGTGTGTATGCCCATGTGTGTGGTGGTGTGTGAGCGTGTGATGGTGTGTGTGAGTGTGTGTGTGAGAGATTGTGAAAGATGGTGTGTGTGTGATTGTGTGTGTGTGTGTGATGGTGTGTGTTGGTGTGTGTCAGTGTGCATGTATTTGATGCTGCATGTGTGTGATGCAGCATGTGTGAGAGTGTGTGTGATGTGTGTGAGATGGTGTGTGTCTGTGATGGTGTGAGTGTGAGCATGTGATGGTGTGTGTAATAGTGTGTGTATGTGTGTGTTGGTGTATGTGTGTGTTGGTGTGTGTCAGTGTGTGTGTGATAGTGTATGCGTGTGTGAGTGTGCGTGTATTTGATGCTGCGTGTGTGTGATGCTGCGTGTGCGAGAGCGTGTGTGTGATGGTGTGTGTGTGTGAGTATGCCTGTGTGAGTGAGTGAATGAATATGATGGTGTGAGTGTGTGTGTATGTGTGTTTGTGTGTGGGAGAGTGTGAGTGTGTGTGTGAGATGGTGCATGAGTGTGAAAGATGGGGTGTGTGTGTGTGCGAGTGTGCTCTGTGTGTATGACTGTGAGCGTGTGTGACTGTGTGTGTGCATGAGATGGTGTGAGTGTGCATGTATGTGTGATGGTGTGAGTGTGATGGTGTGTGTGTTAGGGTGTGTGTGTGAGATGGTGTGTGTGTGTGTGTGTATGTGGTGAGTGTGTGTGTGTGGGAGAAAATGCCTGTGTGAGTGTGTTGGTGTGCGTGTGTGTGATGGTGTGTGTGTGATGGTGTGTGTGTGTGTGTGAGGTTGTGTGTGTGCATGTGTGTGATGGTTGTGTGTGATGGTGTGTGTCTGTGATGGTGTGCGTGTGTGATGGTCTGTGTGTGAAATTGTGTGTGTGTGCGTGCATGAGTGATGGTGTGCGTGAGTGATGGTGTGTGAGTTTAGGTGAGAGTGTGTATGAGAAGGTGTGTCAGTGTGTGTGTGTGTGCGCGCGTGTGTGTGATGGTGTGTGAGTGGGTGAAGGTGTGTGCATGTGAGATGGTGTGTGTGAGTATAGATGGTGTGGGTATGTGTGTGTGGGTGAGATAATGTGTTAGTGATGGTGTGCGTGAGTGATGGTGTGTGAGTGTGGGTGAGATGGTGTGTGTGATGGTGTGCGTGTATGTGATGGGGTGTGTGCGTGTGTTTGTGTGTGAGATGATGTGTGTGCGTGAGTGATGGTGTGCGTGTGTGTGAGATGGTGTGCGTGTGAGATGTGTGTGTGTGTGTGTGTGTGATGGTGTGTGAGTGATGGTGTGTGTGTGTATGTGTGTGTGAGATGGTGCGTACGAGTGGCTGAGATAATGTGTCAGACAGTATATGTGTGATGGTGTGAGTGTGTGGTGGTGTGTGCGTGTATGTGTGATGGTGTGAGTGTGATGGTGTGTGTGTTGGGGTGTGTGTGTGAGATGTTGTGTGTGTGTGTGTGTGTGTGTGTGTGTATGTGGTGAGTGTGTGTGTGTGGGAGAAAATGCCTGTGTGAGTGTGTTGGTGTGCGTGTGTGTGATGGTGTGTGTGTGTGAGGTTGTGTGTGTGCATGTGTGTGATGGTTGTGTGTGATGGTGTGTGTCTGTGAGGATGTGCGTGTGTGATGGTCTGTGTGAGATGGTGTGTGTGTGTGTGTGAGATGGTGTGTGAGAAGGCGTATGTGTGATGGTGTGCGTGTGTGTGAGAAGGCGTATGTGTGATGGTGTGCGTGTGTGTGTGAGGTGGTGTGTGTGTGCGTGCGTGCGTGAGTGATGGTGTGCGAGTTTAGGTGAGAGTGTATGAGAAGGTGTGTCAGTGTGTGTGTGTGATGGGGTGTGCGTGTATGGGTGAGATGACGTGTGTGAGAAGGTGTATGTGTGATGGTGTGAGTGTGTGTGTCAGAGTGTGAGTGTGTGGAGGTGTGTGTTTGAAGTGTTGTTTGTGAGATTGTGTGTGTGTGCGTGCATGAGTGATGGTGTGCGTGAGTGATGGTGTGTGAGTTTAGGTGAGAGTGTGTATGAGAAGGTGTGTCAGTGTGTGTGTGTGTGCGCGCGTGTGTGTGATGGTGTGTGAGTGGGTGAAGGTGTGTGTATGTGAGATGGTGTGTGTGAGTATAGATGGTGTGGGTATGTGTGTGTGGGTGAGATAATGTGTCAGTGATGGTGTGCGTGAGTGATGGTGTGTGAGTGTGGGTGAGATGGTGTGTGTGTGATGGTGTGCGTGTATGTGATGGGGTGTGTGCGTGTGTTTGTGTGTGAGATAATGTGTGTGCGTGAGTGATGGTGTGCGTGTGTGAGATGGTGTGCGTGTGAGGTGTGTGTGTGTGTGTGTGATGGTGTGTGTGTATGTGTGTGTGAGATGGTGTGTGAGATGGTGCGTATGAGTGGCTGAGATAATGTGTCAGACAGTATATGTGTGATGGTGTGAGTGTGTGGTGGTGTGTGTGTGTGTGTGTGTGTGTGATGGTGTGTGTGTGAGAGATGGTGTCTGTGTGTGCTGGTGTGCGAGAGTGGGATGATGTGTGTGTGTGTGTGTGTTGGTGTGTGAGTGGGTGAGGTGATGTGTGTGTGGGAGAGTGTGAGAGTGTGTGTGTGAGAGTGTGTGAGAGATGGTGTGAGATGGGGTGTGTGTGTGTGTGTGGGAGAGTGTGTGTGTGTGATGGTGTGTGTGTGTGTGTGAGAGATTATGAGAGTGGATGATTGTGTGTGTGTGATTGTGTGTGTGTGTGTGTGTGTAAGAGATGGGGTGTGACATGGTGTGTGTGTGTGTGTGAAGTGGTGTATGTCATGGTTTGTGTGTGTGATGGGGTGTGACATGGTGTGTGTGCGTGTGTGTGTGAAGTGGTGTGTGTCATGGTTTGTGTGTGTGTGATGGTGTGTGGGTGTGATTGTGTGTGTGAGAGATGGTGTGTGAGATGGGCTGTGTGTGTGTGTCTGTGTGATGGTGTGGGTGTGTGTGTGGGTGAGATGGTGTGTGTGTGTGCGTGTATGTGATGGGTGTATGTGCGTGTGTGTCTGTGATGGTGTTTGTGTGTGTGATGGTGTGTGTGAGTGTGTGTGATATGGTGTGTGTGAGTGTGTGTGATATGGTGTGTGTGATGGTGTGTGTGTATGTGTGTGTGAGATGGTGTGTGTGAGTGGCTGAGATAATGTGTCAGACAGTATATGTGTGATGGTGTGAGTGTGTGGTGGTGTGTGTGCATGCGTGTGCGTGTGTGTGTGACGTGGTATGCTTGTGCGTGTGAGTGATGGTGTGCGTGAGTGATGGTGTGTGAGTGTGGGTGAGATGGTGTGTGTGTGATGGTGTGCGTGTATGTGATGGGGTGTGTGCGTGTGTTTGTGTGTGAGATGGTGTGCGTGTGAGGTGTGTGTGTGATGGTGTGTGATTGTGTGTGTGTGTGTGCGCGAGAGGTGGTGGGCGTGAGATGGTGTGCGTGTGTGTGATGGTGTGAGTGATGGTGTGTGTGTATGTGTGTGTGAGATGGTGCGTATGAGTGGCTGAGATAATGTGTCAGTGATGGTGTGCGTGAGTGATGGTGTGTGAGTGTGGGTGAGATGGTGTGTGTGTGATGGTGTGCGTGTATGTGATGGGGTGTGTGCGTGTGTTTGTGTGTGAGATGATGTGTGTGCGTGAGTGATGGTGTGCGTGTGTGTGAGATGGTGTGCGTGTGAGATGTGTGTGTGTGATGGTGTGTGATTGTGTGTGATTGTGTGTGTGTGTGTGAGAGGTGGTGGGCGTGAGATGGTGTGCGTGTGTGTGATGGTGTGTGAGTGATGGTGTGTGTGTATGTGTGTGTGAGATGGTGTGTGAGATGGTGCGTATGAGTGGCTGAGATAATGTGTCAGACAGTATATGTGTGATGGTGTGAGTGTGTGGTGGTGTGTGTGTGTGTGTGTGTGTGATGGTGTGTGTGTGAGAGATGGTGTCTGTGTGTGCTGGTGTGCGAGAGTGGGATGATGTGTGTGTGTGTGTGTTGGTGTGTGAGCGGGTGAGGTGATGTGTGTGTGGGAGAGTGTGAGAGTGTGTGTGTGAGAGTGTGTGAGAGATGGTGTGAGATGGGGTGTGTGTGTGTTTGTGTGTGGGAGAGTGTGTGTGTGTGTGTGATGGTGTGTGTGTGTGTGTGTGTGTGTGAGATTATGAGAGTGGATGATTGTGTGTGTGTGATTGTGTGTGTGTAAGAGATGGGGTGTGACATGGTGTGTGTGTGTGTGTGAAGTGGTGTATGTCATGGTTTGTGTGTGTGTGTGTGTGTGATGGGGTGTGACATGGTGTGTGTGTGTGTGAAGTGGTGTATGTCATGGTTTGTGTGTGTGTGTGTGTGTGTGTGATGGTGTGCAAGTTTGTGCATGTGTGTGATGGTGTGCGTGTGTGATGGTGTGAATGTGTGTGTGTGTGAGTGAGTGTGTGTGTGTGTGTGTGTGTGAGTGTGATGGAGTATGTGTGAGCGATGGTGTGTGTGTGTGTGTGTGTGTTTGTGGGAGATTGTGAGGGTGTGTCTGTGTGTGTGAGAGAGTGTATGATTGTGTGAGAGTGTGTGTAAGAGATGTGTTTATGTGAGGTGGTGTGTGTGAGATGGTGTGTGTGTGTGATGGTGTGAGTGTGTGATGGTGTGTGATTGTGTGTCTGTGTGAGTGAGTGAATGTGTGTCAGTGAGTGTGTGTGGGTGTGAGATGGTGTGTCAGATGGTGTGCATGTGTGCGATGGTGTGCATGTGTGTGAGTGTGTGTGGGTGAGATGGTGTGTGTGGGGGGGTGAGATGGTGTGTGTGTGATGGTATGTGTGTGTGATGGTGTGTGAGTGTGCGGGTGAGATGGTGTGTGTGTGTGTGATGGTGTGCATGTGTGCGATCGTGGGCGTGGGTGTGATGGTGTGCGAGTGTGTGCGTGTGTGCATGATGGTGTGCATGCGTGTGATGGTGTGAGTGTGTGTGTGATGGTGTGCATGCGTGTGTGATGGTGTGAGTGTTTGTGTGATGGTGTGTGATTGTGTGTGTCTGTGTGTGTGAGTGTGTGTGAGTGAGTGAGTGTGTGTGTGATGGTGTGCGAGTGTGTGATGGTGTGAATGTGTGTGAGAGATGGTGTGTGAGATGCTGTGCGATGGTGTGTGTGTGTGTGTGATGGTGTGTGAGTGTGAGATTGTGTGTGTGTGTGTGTGATGGAGTATGTGTGAGAGACGGTGTGTGATGTGTGTGAGTGTGTGTGTTCATGTCTGCGATGGTGTGAGTATGTGTGTGATGGTGATGTGACTGTCTGTGTGTGGTGGCGTGCGTGAGATGGTGTGCGTGTGTGGAGGTGAGATGGCGTGTGTGTGTGTGTGGAGGTGAGATGGCGTGTGTGTGTGAGTGTGTGGAGGTGAGATGGCGTGTGTGTGAGTGAGTGAGTGAGTGAGTGTGTGTGTGTGAAAAATGGTGTGTGTTTGTGTGTGTGTGAGTATGTCTTTATGTGTTTGTGTGAGAGGTGGTGTTTGTGAGATGGTTTCAGTGTGTTTGTCCTTTTCTTCATAA